>NC_135872.1:648568-705597 GCF_031162955.1 Sander vitreus | reverse complement strand
GAGTAAGGTCTGGCTTCACCACAGACGCATTGTGGGATAAGACAAAAAAAAATTCTTTGGGTTGTTTGCATTTCTCTAAACCAATCACAATGGTCTTGGGCGGCGCTACGCTGCTGAAGTTATTAATACTTTGGTGATCAGTTTGACGTGTTTAGAGTTTCAGTTTGGGACTCGGTTCAGAATAAGTTTGGTTAGAAAATGCTTCATGTTGTTACACTTTTAATTTCTTTGAAGGAAGTTTTAACAGTACTTTTAATACTGAAATTGATTTACATCTGTAAAAGTATGTAGGATGCTTACATGAAAGAAATATGTTGAATTCATGTGAAAAGCAACAGTTTTTTCTGTCTTTAGACCTTTATTGTTATTAAGTTTATACACAGATATTGTTATGTTTCTTTTCTTTTCTGTATGTGTCACCAAATGTTTTTATATTGTCTGATTTAATGTTGTTTTGGACCCCAGGAAGACCTTATATCCTTAGATCCTTATAATAAATTCAAATACAAATACAAATTGAATTTAACGACAATCACTACCAGCACGGTCTCACGGCAGTTTGTGAAATGGTCACGTTATTTTTAATTTATTGATTCATCTACACGGAAATGTTTATCTCATTTTTTTCATGGTGGTCAGCATGTAAGGGGAAGCATCTATACGGAGGTTGGGTTTAGGAAAAGAACAATGGGGAAAGGAAACGTCACACGCGGGACATAATCCCCGGTCTCTTGCGTATGGGTGAAAGTCCTGTGTTGTTTGACCCATCCACCACCCCAACCTACTTCCCTGCATGGATTTTCGGCATTTCATACTACTCTCTACCGTAGTCGTGCTGTGATCATGAAAGATGCTTCCCATTGAAATATATTAGTTTAAAAAACGTGCTTACCACCACAAAAAAAATTAGATAAACGTGTTCTTGTACACAAATAAATAGATTAAATAACGTGACTGAACTGCCGTGAGACTGGGTTGTCACTACAGACATTAAAACCTGATCAAAGTCGACATAGTTTGCACACAACAAGATCTACCCTGAGTAGATAATTTAATCATTTCTAAGAAGAAGATTTCTGTCATTAAAGACACAATCTTTGAGCCAAAGTGAAGCCTCGTCCACTATCAACATTTAAACCACAGGACTGGAAGTTGTCTCTTCCTACAGAGAACACAGAGACACTGAGGAACCATACCCAAACCCAAACCCAGGATAAAGAGGTTGAGTGAATGTGGTGTTGAAGGTGTGGAGGAGGATCAGTGAGTCAGAGGAGACTCTGTAGAAGGACAGAATGCCAGCAGGACAGTCCACATACACTGCTACTCTACCAGAGACAGAGGAGGAGGAGAAGACAGGGAGGACTGTTGGAACGTTATTGTGTCCAACACAGTAACAATCACCAACGCACATCAGAATCCAGGACTGATTAGTACATCCAAGCAAACAGTAATCACTGAGTCCTTTCCTCCCGATTCCTTTGTAACTCACTGCTACACGAACATCTCCGCTCCTCTCGACCTCCCAGTAACAGCGACTAGTCAGACCATCTCTACACAGCAGCTCAAACCAGCAGTCAAACCTCTCTGGATGATCAGGATATGACTGATCCTCTCTCACTACTGTCATCGTCTTGTTGTTGTCAGACAGTTTGATTTGTCTGTTCACTGTGTTTGTGTCCACTGTGAGTTCACAGAAGTCTGATGGAGAGAAGAAGATGCAACATAGCAGCAGTTTATTATCAATAACGTATAGTATGTTATTGATATTCTTGTGGCTAACGTTACCATTGCCAGCTTACATGCCAGTAACATGATTCCCACTGTTACAAACTAACATGCAGCTATAATGTGTAATGTAGTGTTGAGATAAGCTGCTCTTAGTAAATTATTTTATAGAAAATGCAACATGTTTATTATGAATCTACAGATAAACTTGACAAATGAAAGAAAAGCTATATGTTAAGTTAACTTTTATATAAAGGCGAGAAATCACAACCCTGCCAGAATTCTTACCACGGTTCTGTTCAGCTGCCGTAGCTGAAAAATGGTGACTGTGACCTTGGTACAGATAAATGTGAGATTGCTGCCTTTTTAGTGGTTGTTGCAGTAATATTTAGCCAAGAAAGGGGGTGCAGAGCTCCACATGGTCATGGTATTTTTAGCGGTTGTTACGTTTAGCTGACAAAAGCTGACTTTTCAACTGGGTACAGAGCTCTGCGAGAGCAAGGGCTTTTATGAACTTTAACATAGCCAGCATCAAGCTACACTGCTGCACTGTGGAATAATGTCTGGCAATGCGAAACTAGAATCTAGATAGCATTGACATGACATTGTGGGATGTTAGGTTTAACGTTCTCAACCTAGCAACCCTCGTAAAGTTCAAGTCTGCGGAGGAGGGGCCAGCGGAGATGACTATCTCCAGTATTTTATATTTGGTCTAATGTAACCTTTTTAAACACTAGCTGTCAGTATTACATATAGCACCTGCAATAAGGACTCATGTTGTCAGTAATGTTCCAATGGATAATATAATAACAGCTTTGTGTATGAAGTGAAACTTAAAGTGTGCCGTTTTGGCTTCATAATTCAAATTGAATCCACACTTACACTTCCTCACACCAGGTCGTAACCTCTGCTCTCCACAATGGTCCACCCTGGATGAGAAAAACACAATTAGAATGATTTTCTATCCATTATGAGTCCTAAGTGGGCAGTGCTTGGTTTTGGCTCAATTATGCAGAGTGTGAGCTCTTGTTGTCTGTCCATACCTGAGAGTTTTCAGTCTCCAGTTCGGATCCTCCAGTCCAGCAGACAGCAGCTTCACTCCGGACTCTCCTGGATGATTGTAGCTCAGATTCAGCTCTCTCAGATGGGAGGGGTTGGAGCTCAGAGCTGAGACCAGAGAAGTACAGCCTTCCTCTGAGATCAAACAGCCTGACAGACTGGAATTTGGAAAACAACATAAAGTGTTTTAGAAAAACATTTTTTTTAGAAAGAAAATCACACAGATCTCGACCATCTTCTCTAACATTAACATAAAGCAGGATGTACAGGATTTTAAAGTATAACTGTTTAACAACAGATGAATACTGACCTGAGAGTTTCCAGTGTACAGTGTGGACTCTGAAGTCCATCAGAAAGCAGCTTCACTCCTGAATCCTGCAGGTCATTGTTACTCAGGTCCAGCTCTCTCAGACTAGAGGGCTCGGAGCTGAGAACTGACGACATAGCTTCACAGCTTCTCTCTGAGAGGTTACAGTCAGTCATTCTGATAAAAAATGGACAGAGTAAACAATATCCTTTTTAGGTGTCCAATTCCACACAGCTCCCAGGACCAGCCTATTGTAATTGTATTTCATATTATTTTTCCGTTGATGAAAGGGTCGCTGAAGCCTAAACTGTGCATGGTGGTGACATTTTCAGGACTGGTCGATAACCCTGACGGGGACCTCAGGAACTAAAATTTGACACACTTCTGCCACTATGTGTATGAAACAACAAAACCAATATGACACTTCATTCACAACAAACAGTTGTATCCTGACCTGAGAGTTTCCAGTGTACATTGTGGACTCTGAAGTCCTACAGACAGAAACTTCACTCCTGAATCCTGCAGGTTGTTGTAACTCAGGTCCAGCTCTCTCAGATTAGACTCGGAGCTGAGAACTGAGGACAGATCTTCACAGTTTCTCTCTGACAGCTTACAATGACTCAGCCTGATAAGAAATGTACACATTTAACAACATTGTTCTTAATTTTAAATGCAATTGAAAGCCATGTTTTCAATTATGCAATATTTTCTAGTTTCTGTGCCTATTGATTAGTAGTTGATTGATACTTTATGTTTGTCAGTCAGCCTTAACAGAGATGTGAATAATAGAAACCACCACATCAGATTAACAAATAATGTTAAAAAGTACAATTTCTGGTAAATGTAAAAATATTTTACATTTCTAATGTTATTAAACTCTACAAAAAGCACTGTGACAATTGTACAATTAGCTTAATACTGACCTGAGAGTCTCTAGTGTACAGTGTGGACTCTGAAGTCCAGCAGACAGCCGCTGCACTTGAATATCCCACAGGTTGGTTTTACTCAGGTCCAGCTGTCTCAGACTAGAGGACTTGGAGATGAAAACTGAGGACAGAGCTTCATAGCTTCTCTCTGACAGAAAACAGCCATTCAGTCTGGGAAGGATAAACAATAAATAGAATTTTTTTTATTATTATTTGTCATGTATAACATTTAGCATATTTTAATTGTTTCAGATATATACATACAGAGCTTTGTTAGAAGCTTTGACCACTGGCAGCAGCCTCAGAAGAGCCTCCTCTGAAGCGCCATATTTATTCAGATCAAACACATCCAGATCTTTTTCTGATGACAGTAAAATGAAGACCAGAGCTGACCACTGAGCAGGAGAAAAATAACTTTTGGAGAGAGTTCCGTATCTCAGGGACTTTTGGATTTCCTCCACTAGAGAACGATCATTCAGTTCATTCAGACAGTGGAACAGATTGATGGTTCTCTCTGGAGACAGATTCTCGCTGATCTTCTTCTTGATGTATTGGACTGTTCTCCGATTGGTCTTAGAATTACTTCCTGTCTGAGTCAGCAGGCCTTGTAGGAGATTCTGATTGGTCTGCAGTGAAAGACCTAGGAGGAAGCGGAGGAACAAGTCCAGGTGTCCATTTGGACTCTGTAAGGCCTTGTCCACAGCACTCTGGTAGAGATGTTTTAGTTTTGGTCTGTCTCTGAAGACTTTAGGCAGCCGGGAGGCTGTTTCTTCTTCTGACAGAAGATTGACACCAGAGTTTATGAATGTCAGACGTACATGAAGAGCAGCCAGAAACTCCTGAACACTCAGATGGATGAAGCAGAAAACCTTGTCCTGGTACAGTCCTCTCTCCTCTTTAAAGATCTGTGTGAACACTCCTGAGTACACTGAGGCTGCTGTGATATCGATGCCACACTCTGTCAGGTCTGATTCATAGAAGATCAGGTTGCCTTTCTGCAGCTGCTCAAAAGCCAGTTTTCCCAGAGACTTGATCATATTCCTACTCTCTGGACTCCAGTGTGGATCTGTCTCAGCTCCTCCATCATACTTGACTTTCTTCACTTTGGTCTGAACGACCAGGAAGTGGATGTACATCTCAGTCAGGGTCTTGGGCAGCTCTCCTCCCTCTCTGGTCTTCGACACGTCCTCCAGAACTGTAGCAGTGATCCAGCAGAAGACTGGGATGTGACACATGATGTGTAGGCTTCGTGAGGTCTTGATGTGGGAGATTATACTGTTAGCCTGCTCCTCATCTCTGAATCTCTTCCGGAAGTACTCCTCTTTCTGTAGGTTGGTGAACCCTCTGACCTCTGTCACCATGTCAACACACCCAGGAGGGATCTGATTGGCTGCTGCAGGTCGTGTGGTTATCCAGAGGCGAGCAGAGGGAAGCAGATTCCCCCTGATGAGGTTTATCAGCAGCACATCCACTGAAGTGGACTCTGTAACATCAGTCAGGATCTCAGTGTTGTGGAAATCCAGAGGAAGTCGACACTCATCCAGACCGTCAAAGATGAACACAACCGGGAACTCTTCAAACCTGCAGATTCCTGCTTCTTTGGTTTCACTAAAGAAGCGATGAACAAGTTCCACCAAGCTGTATTTTTTCCCTTTCAGCACATTCAGCTCTCTGAAGGTGAATGGAAATGTGAACTGGATGTCCTGGTTGGCTTTGCCTTCAGCCCAGTCCAGAGTGAACTTCTGTGTTAAGACTGTTTTCCCGATGCCAGCCACTCCCTTTGTCATCACTGTTCTGATTGGTTCATCTCTTCCAGGTGGGGTTTTAAAGATGTCTTCATGTCTGATTGTTGTTTCTGGTCTGTCTGGTTTCCTGGATGCTGTTTCAATCTGTCTGACCTCATGTTCATCATTGACCTCTGCAGTCCCTCCCTTTGTGATGTAGATCTTTGTGAACATCTGATTCAGAAGGGTTGGGTTTCCTGCTTTAGCAATCCCCTCAAACACACACTGGAACTTCTTTTGCTGGTTACATTTAAGTTTTTGTCGGCTTACTGCAGCATTAGTTCCTGAATGAACAAACATATAAAACTAGTGAGTTGATGTTACAAACAATCTGATAAATGTAGACTTTTGAGACATCAAGATGGTATTCATTTTCCTCTTCCAAGAAATGTCTTCAGCACATCAGAACAGTTTTTGACTTTTTTCAGCCCAGAAGAATTCATAGATCTGATACAAATGTGTGCATTATATTAACAGCAGTAAACTCCTCCAATGTTGCTTCCATTTCCTCATTTCAGCGAACCAGAGCTTGGCTCCTCAATCAAAACCGTATTAATCACCAAACCTGTTGCCAAAATACCCCAAATGTCAGCAGCCGCCAACATCAACCCCATCATTTTTCCACTAATTGCCTAGCCATAAATAACAATACATAATCATAATTATAATAATAATAACCTGCGAGCAGGCAGCCCCACAAATTCCCATGAACATGCTTCAGAGATAACTGTCCAAAAAACAATTGACACCAACCTCATCGCCACAACCACACAAAAAGGGGAAAATAACAAAGAAATAGAACTGGCACAACCCGGGGTGGCAATCAGCACGTAATTAAAATGCACCTACCAAACATTTTGTTGATGAAATGTATTCATCAACGAAGACTATCCAGAAGCAGTTCGCCAAAAACGCAAGGAGCTTTTACCAGAGCTGAAAGCCGCACGCGCGTGCGGAGATGTCGCATTTCTGCGGTACGATGAACTAATTGTCCATCCAGCCTTCCAATGAAAAGACAAAGATAAGCCCACAGATGGACCCAGCAGTTTATAAAGGTAGTCCATATGTACCCACTGATTATAGTTGCCTGTTACACAAAATCATCTGAACATGTCTTTTCACAAACTACCTAAAGGCTTAGTATTTGCACATATTAACATCTGCAGCCTTAAGGCCATTTTACAGTCGCCGTAGCCGAGCTGGTGCGTGCCAATGTGACGTAAAAATGACGTAGATCTCGCTGGCATGCCAGGATTTTGCTGATAAGCCTGCAGGTATTGACCACCTAGACTGTAAATTGTTGAAAATACTGTATTTTGGTTTTAAACAATCAGCTATTTTGTGGTTAAGAAGTTACCTGTCCTGTAGATCACAGAGAGTATATATTTTTTCAAACAGCAATGCATTAGACTGTGGTGTTCCACAGGGGAGTTACCTTGGGCCTCTTCTTTTTGCAATGTTTACCAATGATCTGCCACAATTGGGCAAACAAGTTTGACAATGTATGCTGATGACTCTACCCTCCATTATGCCGGATCCACATGCTCTGAGCTTAATCAATAAAGTTAAGCTTCTAGGACTACGGCTTAATAGTGCATTGTCGTGGTCCGATCACATTGACTATATGGTTTTTAAGATGGGCAGAGCAGTTGTCACCACAGGTTACACTAACGATCCACCTGCAGAGTCAGCAAAGAGACAGTTGAATCATATAGCCAACACAGGACACAGGAGGGGTCATCACATCAGTTAAAATCCTCTTACTGCTCTGCAGACGGTCAGCCAGCTCCTCCTGCTTCATTTTTCTCAGGAACTGCAGTGTGATCTTAAGAAATGCCTCTCTGCTGCTCCTCTGCTCTTCATCCTCATCCTCACTCTGACTTTGTGAGCATTCTGGGTAATCTGGACTTAGAACTTTCTGGAATGTCTTCAGCTCATTTTTCACAAAAGTGACAATGTTTTCCTCCAGCAGCTGGGACAGAATAAAATAGGACTCAAGATCAGATCATATGCTTGCATAGGGCAGCATGGAGACTGGATCAGATTGGTCATTTGTATGAACCAGGCTTGTTGTATTTGTTCATTTACTCACCATAAATATGGAGTCATGCTGGGTCTGATGCTGCCGAGCTGACTGACCAATGAGAACCTCTGGTCTCTGCTGCTGCACTCTGTTGAGCAAATATGATGATTTTGAACATATAAAGACACAGTGTTACATGAGCTGTGTTATAGTGGAACCTGGAAGAAACAATGCTCCTTTTACATACACAGGACGTACACTTTGAAAAATACTTTCATGGTTGTTTTATACTTTCTTGGTAAAATAATGTTTACAAGTATTATATTTGTACAAAAATACTTTACTTGCTAAAACAATTTTCTTGTATTTTGGTATTAAACGTTCTGAAGTGGACACTTTCCATGGACATACAACTGTGTGCATGGTGGACTGGTATCTGCGGTTGGATCCTGCAAGAAAAACTAACACTTATAAATATCCAGGAGATAAAACATTGCTGATAACTTCCCGTTAAGACCCGTCACGCTTAAGGGACACCCAGCTGGGTTCAGGTCCAGCTTCAGGTCCAAGAGAGTCTGGTCTCTCATGTTGGATCCTGACAGGATCACAAGCAATGATAAATGAATAGGTACACTGACCTTCTGCTAAACACTATGTTAAATTCTTACCTTTGGTGATCAGAATGCTTTCCATCTTTGAAGTCAATAGGTCGATCCATAGACCGGTCACTCTTAAGGGACATACAGCTGGGTTCAGGTCCAGGAGAGACTGGTCTCTCATGTTGGATCCTGCAAGAATCACAAACATTGATAACTGAACAGGTACACTGGAATTCTGCTGAAAATTATGTTGAGTTTTAAATGTTTTAATGCGGAACAACAAAAATAACTTCCAATTAAAATTCTTACCTTTGGCGATCAGAATGCTTTCCATCTTTGAAGTCAATAGGTCGATCCATAGACCAGTCACTCTTAAGGGACACACAGCTGGGTTCAGGTCCAGCTTCAGGTCCAAGAGAGCTGGGTCTGTCATGTTGGATCCTGACAGGATCACAAGCAATGATAAATGAATAGGTACACTGACCTTCTGCTAAACACTGTGTTAAATTCTTACCTTTGCGATCAGAATGCTTTCCATCTTTGAAGTCAATAGGTCGATCCATAGACCAGTCACTCTTAAGGGACACACAGCTGGGTTCAGGTCCAGGAGAGACTGGTCTCTCATGTTGGATCCTGCAAGAAACACAAACACTTATGAATATGCAGGAGATAAAACACTGCTGATAACTTCCAGTTTTAAAATCTCACCTTTGTTGATCAGAATGCTTTCCATCTTTGAAGTCAATAGGTCGATCCATAGACCAGTCACTCTTAAGGGACACACAGCTGGGTTCAGGTCCAGGAGAGACTGGTCTCTCATGTTGGATCCTGACAGAATCACAAACATTGATAACTGAACAGGTACACTGGAATTCTGCTGAAAATTATGTTGAGTTTTAAATGTTTTAATGCGGAACAACAAAAATAACTTCCAATTAAAATTCTTACCTTTGGCGATCAGAATGCTTTCCATCTTTGAAGTCAATAGGTCGATCCATAGACCAGTCACTCTTAAGGGACACACAGCTAGCTTCAGGTCCAGCTTCAGGTCCAAGAGAGCTGGGTCTGTCATGTTGGATCCTGACAGGATCACAAGCAATGATAAATGAATAGGTACACTGACCTTCTGCTAAACACTGTGTTAAATTCTTACCTTTGGCGATCAGAATGCTTTCCATCTTTGAAGTCAATAGGTCGATCCATAGACCAGTCACTCTTAAGGGACACACAGCTGGGTTCAGGTCCAGGAGAGACTGGTCTCTCATGTTGGATCCTGCAAGAAACACAAACACTTATGAATATGCAGGAGATAAAACACTGCTGATAACTTCCAGTTTTAAAATCTCACCTTTGTTGATCAGAATGCTTTCCATCTTTGAAGTCAATAGGTCGATCCATAGACCAGTCACTCTTAAGGGACACACAGCTGGGTTCAGGTCCAGGAGAGACTGGTCTCTCATGTTGGATCCTGCAAGAAACACAAACATTGATAACTGAACAGGTACACTGGAATTCTGCTGAAAATTATGTTGAGTTTTAAATGTTTTAATGCGGAACAACAAAAATAACTTCCAATTAAAATTCTTACCTTTGGCGATCAGAATGCTTTCCATCTTTGAAGTCAATAGGTCGATCCATAGACCAGTCACTCTTAAGGGACACACAGCTAGCTTCAGGTCCAGCTTCAGGTCCAAGAGAGCTGGGTCTGTCATGTTGGATCCTGACAGGATCACAAGCAATGATAAATGAATAGGTACACTGACCTTCTGCTAAACACTGTGTTAAATTCTTACCTTTGGCGATCAGAATGCTTTCCATCTTTGAAGTCAATAGGTCGATCCATAGACCAGTCACTCTTAAGGGACACACAGCTGGGTTCAGGTCCAGGAGAGACTGGTCTCTCATGTTGGATCCTGCAAGAAACACAAACACTTATGAATATGCAGGAGATAAAACACTGCTGATAACTTCCAGTTTTAAAATCTCACCTTTGTTGATCAGAATGCTTTCCATCTTTGAAGTCAATAGGTCGATCCATAGACCAGTCACTCTTAAGGGACACACAGCTGGGTTCAGGTCCAGGAGAGACTGGTCTCTCATGTTGGATCCTGACAGAATCACAAACATTGATAACTGAACAGGTACACTGGAATTCTGCTGAAAATTATGTTGAGTTTTAAATGTTTTAATGCGGAACAACAAAAATAACTTCCAATTAAAATTCTTACCTTTGGCGATCAGAATGCTTTCCATCTTTGAAGTCAATAGGTCGATCCATAGACCAGTCACTCTTAAGGGACACACAGCTGGGTTCAGGTCCAGGAGAGACTGGTCTCTCATGTTGGATTCTGGTAGAAATGAAAACAACAGTTAAACCAATATTCTGCTGAAAGTTATGTTGACTTCTGAAAGTTTTTAAACTGGTAGCAAAATTTGAGAAAACAAATCTTACTTCTGATCATCAGACTGGTGTCCATCTTTCAACTCAAGTGGTCCATAGATCATAACAACAATAGACCAGTCACCTTTGGAGGACACACAGCTGGGTCCAGGTCCAGGAGAGTCAGGTGTGTGCTGCTGCTGCTGCTGCTCTGGGCTTCAACACAACACAAACAGAGCTTTGAGTGTGAACAATGATGGTGGAGTGATCTGAGTCGTCAACACATTCACACTCCCAGCGCGTCAAAAATTATGCTTGGTAAGGTGCCTTTGCCATTTGTTACTGACGCAAAAGGTCTCTGTAAATGTCTAACCTTTGGCGTCAATGTTGACATGCTTGGTCGGGACTCTTGTCGTCACTTTTTGACGCTCTGGATTGGGACGTACGTTTAACTGACATACGGCACAAGAATGGGTAAGAAAAGATCTTGGGTGTGGTTAGAAAATGTACGTTTCAGTAATGCACGGGACAAGAATGGGACATGGACCCCGGTCTCTTTGGTGAAAATCCTGTGTTTTTTGACTCATCCATCACCCAAGGCAACCTCGTTACGTGGATTTTCGGTCTTTAATACTACTCGCTACCGTTGTTGCTCTAAAATACTATGGGCCCTATCTTGCACACTAGCAAGTGTTTTGCTAGTCAATTTCCCATCCAGCGCCCACATCATTTAAATAGCAAATGCACCTGCCCCCATCTGTGGCCCATGTGCGTGCTGGTCTTACAGGGAGGTGTATTCAGGTGCATTCTGGGCGTGCTAGTCTTACAGGGAGGTGTGTTCAGGTGCAGTATTGCTATCTTGAGGCAGCGGGAAGAAATCGCACCATTGACCAACAAAAACCTGGTCTAAAGTCAATAACACAGCATTTTATTGTTATTTTAACAGCAAATTAGCAAAATGCTCCTAGGCTCGTGCACAGTGCATGCACACTATGCTTGTTACACACACACAGGGATGCGCAGCAGTACACACACATGCAGAAGATTAAAAATAAATATATTACGGTGTAAATCCTCCAACTTAATAGCAATGCTCCAAGGTCCAAACGTGCCTGGCTTTTAAAGGGAATGGGAGATAACACTCTGATTGGTTTATTGCATGATACGTCCAAAACACACCTATGAATTAATGAAGACACTAAGTACAACCCTTTTGAACCATGTGCCCGGCGCACTGATCCTTTTGTCACCGTAAAACTAGCAAAAGTGGATTTGGACACGCCCTAAACACACCTGCACCAGACGCTTCACTCAGAGCGTTAAAATAGGGCCCGTAGTAATCTAACAGCATGTTGGTCAAACTGCTGCACTGCCTGGTGCATCCCGAAAAGATGCTAAAGGGCGATTTTTGCGTTGGTATCTGACACTGACAACCACTAAGCGTCAGTATTTTACGAGTTGCGTGTGAGAACGGGTTAAAGTCGTGGACAATAAGAGATCCTCATGTTCCCCACACAGAGTGGTTTTACAAAAGTGAATTTGTTACATGAAACACAGCAATTAAGTTAATTAGGTTAAAACTACATGAGTAAGAATGTTGACACCAGCAATTAATCATAACACAGTAAAGCTATTGGCAATGTGATTATGACACTGTCAGCTGTGTTCTAAATGACTTTATTTTCCAGGAAAAAGTAGTTCAAATAACTTATAATTTATGAAATGCACTGATTCCCTTTCCACAACCGTATTGTTTGTTCTTTTTAACTTATTGTCAGATTTTTGTTTCACCGTGTCTTGTCTGTCATCGCCTGTCTTGCTGTTTTATTGTTTTTATCTAATGTATGGTGACCTTGTGTGTTTTGAAAGGCGCCTCCAAATAAAATGTATTGTCCATATGTATTATTATTATTAAATTAAATCTCTCCGTTAGTTCTTGATTTTTGGGACACTGTTTGTCAAAGAGGTGTTGCTGTTAAATGTCATTTTTCAAAGCTGTAAGCAGCACAAAAGTAAACTTAATTCTTAATTCACTCTCAATGTAATGAAATCTCAGAGGAACTGTAATGAATAACTAAAACAACCACACAGAATTTTTCCTAAGTAGAGTTGGATATTAAAGGTGCTGTAGGTAGGATTGTAAAGATCCAGGACTTAGCCAAAAAATGTGAACATCAACAACTTCAGTCCCTCCCCCCTGTCCGCTAAATCCTAAAATGGACTCCTAAGCCCCTCCCCCCACAAGGGAGAATGAATGCATGTGCATGAGCAGTGATTGACAGTTAGACACCCCCCCTGGCCCTGATTGGTGCATCTGAACAGTTAGACACGCCCCCCTGGCCCTGATTGACTGGTGGATGTTGCAAATCACACTCCAGGCTCTAGGTGGCGCCAGAGGAGCCAGATTTCTTTTTTTAATTACCTGCTTCATGTAGTTCTACTGGAACATAGGGTGAGTTTCAGCAAATATGACAGAAAGTTAGTTTTATAAGGCTTACCTACTGCACCTTTAACAGACACAAACAATTCTTACCTTTGAACTGTAGGCTGCTGTCCATCTTTGACTTCAGGAAGTTCAAACAACAACCCGAGATCTTTAATGAAATTACAGCAGGGTATTGGGACTCCCTCCTCTCTGCCCTCACACTGATTCATAGTGGCGTCTACACCTTCATACAAACACAACAACATGCTCATTTATTACAACAAGCTCTACATTACAGGATAGATGTCAGACAGAAACCTTGTTAGATCAATGAAAAAGATTTCATAAACTCAAAATATGTCACAAAACCCCCAGATTCCCCCATAAATACAATATGTTGACTATTAAATAGACCTATATTTGTTAGATTGTTGTTTGGTTTAAATCATCAACTTTGAAATCAATACATCCATAATATATATATTTTATAAATCTGAAAGATGTACGTAATCACAAAGTTATTTTTCATTCCAAAGTGTTGTATAGCCCCCAAAATTTTATTTTTTATTACAATCAAAGCACTTTGTAAAGTACCCCTATTTACAATGTCAAGTTTGAAAAGAAACTGCAAAATGTTATTTAATCGTAAAAACCATTTTCTGCTATTACAATCCCGATAAATGTATTAATACACCCACAAATGTGTTATTCATAATAATCAGAAAATGCATTTGGGGATTTATGGGAGCTGAGAAAATCTGTATTCATTTTAATAAAGACACAAAGGATAATTCACATTTTCTATTCCTTTGTAAGAGTAAGTACATATACTCCAAAGTGCAGTAGAGTAAGTACATATACTCCAAAGTGCAGTAGAGTAAGTACATATACTTCAAAGTGCAGTAGAGTAAGTACATATACTCCAAAGTGCAGTAGAGTAAGTACATATGCTCCAAAGTGCAGTAGAGTAAGTACATATGCTCCAAAGTGCAGTAGAGTAAGTACATATGCTCCAAAGTGCAGTAGAGTAAGTACATATACTCCAAAGTGCAGTGAGAGTAAGTACATATACTCCAAAGTGCAGTAGTAAGTACATATGCTCCAAAGTGCAGTAGAGTAAGTACATATGCTCCAAAGTGCAGTAGAGTAAGTACATATGCTCCAAAGTGCAGTAGAGTAAGTACATATGCTCCAAAGTGCAGTAGAGTAAGTACATACGCTCCAACGTGCAGTAGAGTAAGTACATACGCTCCAACGTGCAGTAGAGTAAGTACATATGCTCCAAAGTGCAGTAGAGTAAGTACATATGCTCCAACGTGCAGTAGAGTAAGTACATATGCTTCAACGTGCAGTAGAGTAAGTACATATGCTCCAACGTGCAGTAGAGTAAGTACATATGCTCCAACGTGCAGTAGAGTAAGTACATACGTTCATTAGTGCAGTAGAGTAAGTACATATGCTCCAACGTGCAGTAGAGTAAGTACATATACTCCAACGTGCAGTAGAGTAAGTACATACGCTCCAAAGTGCAGTAGAGTAAGTACATATACTCCAAAGTGCAGTAGAGTAAGTACATATACTCCCCTGACGGCTGAGGTGCCCTAACCAACCACTAGTTTTCTTCTACCATATGTCACACTAGCCCTAGATTCAGCCATAAATACAGTATGTTTACTATTAAATAGGCCTATATTTGTAACGTAAAAGTAACGAGTAAAGTAAAAAGTTACTTTCCATAGGGGGTAACTTAGTAAAGTAACAGATTCCTATTTTAAGACGTAACGAGTAAACTACTTTTTAAAAGTAACTTCCCCAACACTGTCTGTGATTCACTCAATATCCTTTGATCTTAACTATTAATCAAAATATGTCATGTCTGCTCTTTTAACTTAAGCCGGCGCCCCTGAGGCGCCCAGGGGGCATCCTTACCAGATGCCCGAACCACCTCAACTGGCTCCTTTCGACGCGAAGGAGCAGCGGCTCTACTCCGAGCTCCTCACAGATAACTGAGCTTCTCACCCTATCTCTAAGGGAGACGCCAGCTACCCTCCTGAGGAAACCCATTTCGGCCGCTTGTACCCTGGATCTTGTTCTTTTGGTCATGACCCAGCCTTCATGACCATAGGTGAGGGTAGGAACAAAAACTGACCGGTAGATTGAGAGCTTTGCCTTCTGGCTCAGCTCTCTTTTCGTCACAACGGTGTGATAAATTGAATGTAATACCGCACCCGCTGTTCCGATTCTCCGACCAATCTCCCGCTCCATTGTCCCCTCACTCGCGAACAAGACCCCAAAGTACTTGAACTCCTTCACTTGGGGTTAGGACTCATTCCCTACCTGGAGAAGGCATTCCATCGGTTTCCTGCTGAGAACCATGGCCTCCGATTTAGAGGTGCTGATCCTCATCCCAGCCGCTTCACACTCGGCTGCGAACCGATCCAGTGAGTGCTGAAGGTCACAGGCCGATGATGCCATCAGGACCACATCATCTGCAAAAAGCAGCGATGAGATCCCCAGCCCACCGAACTGCAACCCCTCTCCACCCCGACTACGCCTCGATATCCTGTCCATAAATACTACAAACAGGATTGGTGACAAAGCGCAGCCCTGGCGGAGGCCAACTCTCACCTGAAACGAGTCCGACTTACTGCCGAGAACCCGGACACAGCTCTCGCTTTGGTCGTACAGAGATTGGATGGCCCTGAGAAGGGACCCCCTCACCCCGTACTCCCGCAGCACCTCCCACAGTATCTCCCGGGGGCACCCGGTCATACGCCTTCTCCAGATCCACAAAACACATGTAGACCGGTTGGGCATACTCCCAGGCTCCCTCCAGGATCCTTGCGAGAGTAAAGATCTGGTCCGTTGTTCCACGACCAGGACGGAATCCGCATTGTTCCTCTTCAACCTGAGGTTCGACTATCGACCGAACCCTCCTTTCCAGCACCTTGGAGTAGACTTTACCGGGGAGGCTGAGAAGTGTGATACCCCTGTAATTGGCACACACCCTCTGGTCCCCCCTTTTTTAAAAAGGGGAACCACCACCCCGGTCTGCCACTCCTTCGGCACCGTCCCAGACTTCCACGCAATGTTGAAGAGGCGTGTCAACCAAGACAACCCCTCCACACCCAGAGCCTTAAGCATTTCTGGACGGATCTCATCAATTCCCTGGGGCTTTGCCACTGTGGAGTTGTTTAACTACCTCAGCAACCTCCACCAGGGAAATTGACGACAATCCCCCCATCATCCTCCAGCTCTGCCTCTACCATAGAGGGCGTATTAGTCGGATTTAGGAGTTCCTCAAAGTGCTCCTTCCACCGCCCTATTACCTCCTCAGTTGAGGTCAACAGCGTCCCATCCTTACTGTACACAGCTTGGATGGTTCCCCGCTTCCCCCTCCTGAGGTGGCGAACGGTTTTCCAGAAGCACCTTGGTGCCGACCGAAAGTCCTTCTCCATGTCTTCTCCGAACTTCTCCCACACCCGCTGCTTTGCCTCTTTCACGGTAGAGGCTGCAGCCCTTCGGGCCCTTCGGTACATTGCAACTGCCTCCGGAGTCCTCTGGGATAACATATCCCGGAAAGACTCCTTCTTCAGTCGGACGGCTTCCCTGACCACCGGTGTCCACCACGGTGTTCGTGGGTTACCGCCCCTTGAGGCACCTAAGACCCTAAGACCACAGCTCCTCACCGCAGCTTCAGCAATGGAAACTTTGAACATTGTCCACTCGGGTTCAATGCCCCCAGCCTCCACAGGGATGCACGAAAAAGCTCCGCCGGAGGTGTGAGTTGAAAGTCTGTCGGACAGGGGCCTCCTCCAGACGTTCCCAATTTACCCGCACTACCCGTTTGGGCTTACCAGGTCTGTCCAGAGTCTTCCCCCACCCCCTTGACCCAACTCACCACCAGATGGTGATCGGTTGACAGCTCCGCCCCTCTCTTCACCCGAGTGTCCAAAACATACGGCCTCAGATCAGATGAAACGATTATAAAATCGATCATTGACCTTTGGCCTAGGGTGCTCTGGTACCAAGTACACTTATGAGCATCCCTATGTTCGAACATGGTGTTCGTTATAGACAATCCATGACTAGCACAGAAGTCCAACAACAAACAACCACTCTGGTTTAGATCAGGGAGGCGGTTCCTCCCAATCACGCCTCTCCATGTGTCTCCATCATTGCCCACGTGCGCGTTGAAGTCCCCCAGCAGAACTATGGAGTCCCCCGACTGGAGCCCCATGCAGGACTCCACTCAAGGTCTCCAAGAAGGCCGAATACTCCGAACTCTTGTTTGGTGCATATGTACAAACAACAGTCAGAGTTTTCCTCCCCACAACCCGCAGGTGTAGGGAGGCGACCCTCTCGTCCACCGGGTTAAACTCCAACGTAGCGGCGCTCAGCCGGGGGCTTGTGAGTATCCCCATACCCGCCCGGCGCCTCACACCCTGGGCAACTCCGGAGAAGAAAAGAGTCCAACCCCTATCCAGGAGTATGGTTCCAGAACCGAGACTGTGCGTAGAGGTAAGCCCCACCAGATCTAACCGGTAGCGCTCCACCTCCCGCACAAGTTCCGGCTCTTTCCCCCACAGAGAGGTGACATTCCACGTCCCCAGAGCCAGCCTCTGCTGCCCGGGTCTGGTCCGTCGAGGCCCCTGACCTTCACTGCCACCCATGTGGCAGCGCACCCGACCACAGCGGTTCCTCCCACAGGTGGTGGGCCCATGGGATGGAGAGATAGGTGCCACGTAGCTTTTTCAGGCTGTGCCCGACCGGGCTCCGTGGCAAACCCGGCCACCAGTCGCTCGCTGACGAGCCCTCCATCTGGGCCTGGCTCCAGACGGGGGCCCCGGGCTTCCTCCGGGCAGGGTCACTCCATCTCTACCTCGGTCACTCAAAGGGTTTTTGAACCATTCTTTGTCTGGCCCCTCACCTGAGACCACTTTGCCTTGGGAGACCCTACCAGGAGCACAAAGCTCCAGACAACACAGCCCTCAGGTTCATAGGGACACACAAACCTCTCCACCACGATAAGGTGATGGTCCCCGAAGAGGCAGTTTGATACAGTACATCCAAAATGTCAGTTCAATCCCCAAATTTAGAATTTGTACATCCATAATGTACAATATATTTTTAAAAGCCTAAGTTTGATATATCGGAAAATTACTTTAAAGCATCAAAGCATTTGGTTGATTTTTTCTTTTTTCTAAACTAAACTTAATAATAAAGAGCTGCTGCAACATGACGTCCTGATAAATGTGTTAATGCACCCTGACATTTATTTTGTAATTTGTAATAATTTTACATTTTATTACACCGTAAAACTCTGAACTCTTGTTACATTCTGAAGAACAAAATGCATTTTGGGATTTATGGGTGCAAATAGAAAATCAAGGTCTGTAAATTATGATAAATGTTGAACAGAGAGACACAGGATAGTTCATGTTTTCCATTCCTTTGGGGGTTCCCTTCCACCCTGGGCGGGCTCGGGTCCATCTAGAAAGGGGTTTGAAGCCTCTGGTACAGTAATTGTGCTAAAGCAGGGGTCTCCAACAAGCAGCTCTCGAGCTACCGGTAGCTCGCCAATAGGTTGACAAACTGAGACCCAAAATGACCACGATATTAAAAGTGAGGTAGCTAACTTTGTGGGCCTTAGAAGTGTTAAGTGGTAGTGTTTTCTAGGACCCTGATGGGAATATTTTCAGTAATGTAGCTAACTTTGTGGGCTAAAAGAAGAATGAAATAGGCATGGACCTTGACATGAAGTGAAGATTTTTCATAAGCTTTGGGTATTGCAATTTCATACGTGTACAAACAGTAGCTTCATTCAGCTTATGTGTGTTATGTAAATGAATGAAGGCGATGTGATGCAAGTAGCTCTTGGCCACTTTAGTTATTTTTAAAGTAGCCCTTAGATAAAGAAAGGTTGGATATCCCTGTGCTAAAGGGTCTTTAGTGAAACCAGGTCAGTCTCAGTGTTGGAAGATGGCTGTATTAGAGCACTGAACACTTCATCCTTGTACTAAACTAGTAGTAGTAGTAGAGTATTAAGAGTTAAAACAAGTAAAAACCTGAGCCTAGTTGAACCAAGCTGTCAGACCAGTTCAGGCTCCCCTGCATTTTTCACTGATGACGTGAACTCAGATTACAATCTGCTATGAACTGCTGTTGGTTGTACTTCAAAAAACTCAACCTAACATGTAAATGTCTAAAATCATTGTTCTTTAACTCAGTAAAATCCTACAGAATATTTTAAATAGATATTTTAAATCAGCCAATCAGCAGGCAGTAAGCATTCTACTGTCCTGTTAAACAGCGACAATGTGATGTGTGATCAATGTGATCAATGTGATCCTGATTATCAGATAATAACAGATTCCTCTGGTAGGATTCTCACCTGCTTAACTTAAAGAAGACGCCGCTCATTTCTTCTTTGTCAGTCCTGATGTTGGTGTGCGTCTGATCCGAGGACACTGGCACACCTTTACAACTTCAGGCAGTGTCTAAAAAACACATCAGTGACGTCAACACTTGTCCAACAGGTGGGAGATGTCAGCCAATCAGAAGTGTGTTTTTATTTCCTTCTTCGTCCCCCTTTACCTGTCTACAGTGATCGGCTATCAATGCTGTTGTTTCTCACCTGTGTTGCATGTTGGACATTTATTGTAAGATGTTGATCACTTTATCTGGTGGCTGAAACATTGTGCTTTCCTAATTTGTTCTCCACTGTGTTTGAGACACTTGCTGTGTTTCATTCATCCAGAAACCTAATCAGAGCAATCACAAATCATATGGTGTAGTTCTACTATCTGTCCACTAGATGGTGCCAGCTGACCGTTTAATGAAAGACAATCTCAGCACTGAAAGACAGAATGAAGCAGCAGTGTGGATCACACTGGTACACTCACATATTTGAGGAAAAGTTGGCTTGTTTTGAGGCAGAGTGCAGCCTGAAATCTCTGGCATGGCCCTTCATTCTGTTTCCTTAGTCCTGGTTTCTGAAAAAAGGTGGACCAACAGTAAACAGTTAAAGGTACACTGTGTAGGAAGTTCTCCCATCTAGCGGTGAAATTGTAGTTTGCATTCAAACGAATAGTGCTTTCTAGCAACTCGCTTTTTCAAATGTGTGTTACAACTACGGTAGCTGTTATGTACCATGAAGCTATGACAACATGTCTTCCAATTTTCAGGTTTTGGCGATGAGGATTCCTTCTCCTGTGGCTCGGCATAAGTCTGATCCTTCATTATGAACTAAAGGGCAGTGACAAGCGCCTCACACTGATCTCCTCCGTTTCAGCTGGTTTCAGTCACGTGATGCTAGCTCTGAACGAAAATGTGTTGTGGATTAGCTAGACAGGTAGGCTAGTGCTTTAGGTCCCTCTCAGCCATTATAGGTTAGGGTTAGTCCCTAACCCCGGGGACTGGAGGACTGGACTGAGGACTGTTTCCTGCTTCTTACAGTGCGGACGCTTTGCTGCTTGCTCCTGCCTCTGCTTGCATATTTCTGCTGATAATCTTGCTTTTCCTCTGAGAGAAACTATGAGTATCTTGGATACTTATAAATCACTGGACTATAAATTTTTTTGTAAACATAGTAGGCTATTGCCATATTTCAACATTTTTCTGCGTGAGCGTGGCCTACCAATAGTTCAAGCCTGTCCTACAGTGACTGGAAACAAGGTACTTAGCTAAAGCTAATTAGCAGCAAGATGCCTCCCTTCTCAATGGATGACTACTACAAACTCCTTCAGAAGATTGCAGTTCTGGAAACCAAAATTCACCGGTTAGAAGTAAATGTGGAAGTGAACGGATCATGTGGGAATGACGCCACTTTACCAAAAACAATGGACAAAAGTATGCTAACACTCGGCTAATTAGCACCAACAAGACTACAAAGAAACCAGAGGGCTGTGGAACGGGTAATAAATTAACAAGTGGTAGTCCTCCCTGGAACATTATTGGTGCAAAGCCTAAGAGTAAATCTCTTTCCTGGGAAATGGAAGGACGACTAATGGGCAGGGCACAGTGCCCTGAGATTTGTGATATGAACGGTTGGCCTGCATTATCATCCAGGCAGAGCGCCTCTTCAACCCCTGTACTCAGTAGGACACAGCCGTGGACAGTTGCAAAAGGGGAAATTAGAAACAAAATGCCTCCCCAACAACCGAGTATGCAAGTGGATAACAGATATGCTCCACTGCAGCAGGACCCTGGATCTCCATCTGATGACCTGGATTACGTCTCATCGTCACACAGCAGGGTAAGGGGGTCCACTCCCATCCTGTTCAGTTTGTCCTGAAGTATAGGGGGCCGGATGGTATTGAAGGCACTGGAGAAGTCACTGTGCCGCTTCCCTTATCCAGATGGGGGTGGACTCGGTGTAGCATGTAGAGGATGGCATCCTCCACACTAACATTTGGCTGGTACGCAAAAATGCAGCCGGTCCTGGGCGTGTTGTACCTGAGGTCTGAGGAGGCTGAGGAAGAGCCGCTCCAACGTCTTCATCAGGTGTGAAGTGAGTGCCACCGGTCGGAAATCGTTCAGGTCGCTGGTCCTGTTCTTCTTGGGAACCGGAATGATGCAGGATGTCTTCTAGAGGGTGGGCACTCTCCCTAGCTGTAGGCTAAGGTTGAAGATCCGTTGTAGTGGTTCCCCCAGTTCTGCAGTGCAGGTCTTTAGTAGTCTCGGACACACTTTATCCAGGCCTGCTGCTTTCCTGGGCCGGAGCTTCCTCAGCTGTCCTCTGACCTGGTCTGTGGTGATGTGAGGCAGGGATTGTGTTGAGGTGGGGGAGGAGGAGGGGGGGGATTGTGGTGTCAGGGGGGAGTTGTGTAGAGGGAAGAAGGAGAGATGGCTGCGGTGGGGATGGGGTGGGGGGGACAAGGACAAGGGCTGGTTAAACCTGAAGAAGTCATTCAGCTCATTCACCCTCTCCATTGTCCCTCCTGTAGCTCTGGTCTTTGTGTTGTGACCTGTGATGGTCCTCACACCTTCCCAGACCTCCCTCATGTTGTTCTCCCTCAGCTTCTGAGACACCTTTTTCCTGTAGCTGTCCTTAGCTTCCCTCACACAGTGTTTCTTGCTGTGCTGCCTTCATGGCCTCCCTGTCCCTGCTCCTGAAGGCAGCCTTCTTCTTGTTGAGGACAGCCTTGACTACTCGCGTTACCCATGGCTTGTTGGTTACCCATGGCTTGTTGGTTACCCATGGCTTGATGGCTTCACTGACCGGATGGAGCAGCTGGTAGATGCTGGAATCAAGTTTGCCCCACTTCCTTCTCCCATCATTTGCCCCCAGCATCAAACTGACCCTGTTTTGACTCAACCACTGAAAGTAAAATGCCAGGCACCTCTGCCCCCTCAAGGACAGCAGCTAACTCCTTCTCCCCAGACTGATAAGTGTACTTGTGTACAAAATGCAACAAGCTTTAACTGATATGTGCTGGGTCCAGGCTATCCCAAACGATTTTCGATTAGTCGACTAATCCAACGATTACGTTTTCGATTAATTTAAAGATTCATTTTTCAATTAGCGATTATTTTCCGATTCCTAAATTATTAACAATTTACACAAAACTAATTTCAATAAGGTTCAAATGTCAATTTATTAAAATTGTTTAACACTGCACTGTTCAAGTAAAATGAATTTGTAGTGCAACCTGAAGCCAGAAGTAGGCTATCAATCCAACAACAAAATAAAGTCACTTTCAGGAAGAATACAAAAATACAAACTTAAAGTACACAGAGCAAGTGCAAAAAGAGTAGCCTGTATTTGCTTTTTTTTTAACAGTAGTAGGTAAAATAATGAATAAGCTCTTGTTTAACACCCAAGCTCTTTAATCTTACAGCAAAACAGAGCAATTTTAGCAACATATGAAATCAGATATATCAAATAAATCCAACAATAAAACATATTCACATTTCAAGTCACTTTCAGGAGAATACACAAATAAAAAACTTAGAAATAAAACAAAAAAAGTGAAATTTTTCTCTCTCCTTTCTAAGGGAATCATGAGCCCGAGCCCAATTTAAACCCGATAATTTTTTAAATACGTGAGCCGTTATAACTGGCGCTATAAAGGACTGGTGAGATATCTGAAACAATCTGGACTGGTTGCACAATTATCGAAGACAGTGGTACAGATGGGCGAGACACGATTTAGCAGTTTACCTCACACTCAAGTCAGTGCAGGACATACTGTATACGGTGAGCTACGGGAGGAGCTGGAGAGGCATAGGTGAGCAGAACGTATGGTGTTTTGCTCTGGTTATCCTGACTCGGGGATCTGGGGTGTCTCCTCTTCAGGTGTTCTTGCAGCCAAAGATTTTTTGTTTAGTCTGTAGGATAGGATTTGTAGGCCGGGACGTCTTGCTCCACAATACTTTATTTTAGAATGGTTTGACACAGATTTTGCCTTTAAGAAATACTGCGCCGCCCTGCGATTTGGACTTTGCACTAGTTCATATTGCGATGTCGATAAAATTGCAATTAATTGTGCAGCCCTACTTAACAATTCATCCATGCACTTAAGAGTTTAAAAACAGACAAAGAAATCAGCCAAGTTCATCCAAGCTGTCAAACCAGTTTAGGCACTCACGGCAGCTTTCACTGATGACATGAAAACAGACATTTGTTATTGATTATGAATTAGCCAACAGGCTAAAGAAACTACTTTCCAGTTAAACAGTGACACAGCACAATGTGATCAAAGTGATCCTGATTATCGGACATTTAGATTCCTCTGGTAGGATTATCACTTCAGGTCGACTAACAGACTCTTTCCACCTTCATGCGTCGAGGAAACACGAAGCTGCTCTTTTCTTCGTGTATCTGATCCGAGGACACCGACACACCCTTATAATTTCAGTCAAAGTCTAAAACAACATCAGAGTGACGTCAAAACCTGTCCAACCGGTGTTAGATGTCAGCCAATCAGATATTGTTTTTATTTCCTTTTTCCTCCCTCTTATCTGCCTGAGGTTTAATTAATGCTGTTGTTACTTACCTGTGTGTTGGAGATGTTTGAATTTTTATTGTGATCTAACCAGTGTCAGAAACAGATAAGCTGTTATACAGATAACATTTGTTATTATTGTCACTTCTAATGTGCAACTACTGCTTCTCATTGTTCAGATAGTGAGACTGCATCAAGGCCTGTGGCAACACTGAACTGAGGACTGTGTGTGACAGTTTTTGTGAGGACTGTGTGTGTGAGGACTGTTTGTGAGGACTGTGTGTGTGACAGTGTGTGTGAGGACTGTGTGTTAATGTGAGGACTGTGTGAGGACATTGTGTGTGACAGTGTTTGTGAGGACTGTGTGTGTGACAGTGTGTGTGAGGACGGTTACTGTGAGGACTGTGTGTGTGAGGACTGTTACTGTGAGGACTGTGTGTGTGACAGTGTGTGTGAAACAATGTTTGTGAGGACTGTGTGTGTGACAGTGTGTGTGTGACAGTGTGTGTGAGGACGTTTTGTGTGACAGTGTTTGTGAGGACTGTGTGTGACAGTATGTGTGAGGACTGTTACTGTGAGGACTGTGTGTGACAGTGTGTGTGAGGACATTTTGTGTGACAGTTTGTGAGGACTGTGTGTCACTGTGAGGACTGTGTGTGAGGACTGTTTGTGAGGACTGTTACTGTGAGGACTGTGTGTGACAGTGTGTGTGAGGACTGTGACTGTGAGGACTGTGTGTCACTGTGAGGACTGTGTGTCACTGTGAGGACTGTGTGTGTGACAGTGTGTGTGATGACTGTTACTGTGAGGACTGTGTGTGTGAGGACTGTGTGTGTGACAGTGTGTGTGTGTGTGTGACAGTGTGTGTGAGGACGTTTTGTGTGAGGACTGTGTGTGTGAGGACTGTGTGTGTGACAGTGTGTGTGAGGACTGTTTGTGAGGACTGTGTGTGACAGTGTGTGTGAGGACATGTGTGTGTGACAGTGTGTGTGAGGACTGTTACTGTGAGGACTGTGTGTGTGAGGACTGTGTGAGTGACAGTGTGTGTGAGGACTGTTACTGTGAGGACTGTGTGTGTGACAGTGTGTGTGAGGACTGTGTTACTGTGAAGACTGTGTGAGGACATTGTTAGTGACAGTTTGTGAGGACTGTGTGTTATGTGAGGACACGCCACTGCATTTATTTTAAATGTTCCTTACGTATAACCCTAACCCCATAAATGTTCTGGGGAAAGTGCATTGTTTTTACGCCCCTAAACTGTGGCGAGCTCGCTCTGTATTTTGAAAAGGAAATTAAAGACCTATCTTTTTAAGACTGGCTTTTAATTTGGAGTAACATAGCATTATTTTGACTGTTAATCATTGTTTCTTAAATCATGTTTTAACCCTAGTGTTTATTTTATTCTATTGGGTTTATTTTGTAATTTTTGAACATTTTGTCTTATTGTTCTCATTAATTTTTCTTTTCTTTTTTCTCATGTTTTATTTTTCTTGTGTTAGGCACATTGGGATTCATGCTTGCATGAAAGGTGCTGTATAAATAAAGGTGTGTTGAGTGTGACAGTGTTTGTGAGGACACTTGGTCCTTGCACACATACAGAATTAACTCACAAACTCTGTGTTGATCCTGTATAAAGTGGTTTTAATGAAGAACAGAACAGACATTTCCGGATGACAGTAGCGGTGTTTGAAACCGTTCCCTATCACGGGAAACAGTTCCCTATATATTGTGTTCGTCATTCTGTAGCAGTGTTCAAATTCTCCACGGTTAATTTCATTCACTATATAATCCACTATAAAATACCCACAATGCACTGCTAATCTGACTGTACATACGCTGTACCCTACATTTCACTCCATATCCCACAATGCAACACGTCGTGTTTTCCCAGAGGAGAAGAAGAAGCAGAAGCACCCGCGGAAACTGCAAAGGAAAAATGGAGCGGGCTTTGGTTTTTAAACAGTGGAAATGTAACATGCAACATATATAATATACAACCTTTTATTCTCCTGAGTGCTCGCTTTGTTTCAGAGCGTATTAGAAGTATTTGTTTTCCGTTTGTTTACATGATGCTGGCTGGCTCGCCTCAGTCACACAAATACCTGGTGCATCTACTGACGCAACAATATTTCCAGTGTAGTGGCCGAAATCTCGGTACATTTCACTCTTTAATAAACACTATCAGGGTTTTAAAGTGACACCCACCAGGTAAAAATTTACTTTGGCAGGTAGCATTTTCAAGTTATTAGCCAATTCATCCGGTGATGAATGAAGCTGATGACTCTGCGTCTGTTTGAATCGGCTGGCTGCAGAAATGTTGCCAGATTGGTCTGTTTTTGTCAAGAAATTTTGGCAGTTTTGAGTGTCTTTGGCTTGGAAACGTAATCTTTATCTGGCAGCACTGCAAGTAGCACTAATCCTATATTACCCATGAACACTATGTGCCGTACAACTGTCGACTATGTGCCTAGCGTGCGAGGTATCGATCACGAGCTACGTTGAAACGGAGAACACGAACGGAACGGTGCCAAACAAACCAGAGAAGCTGATAGTAAAGTCAAGTTAGTTAGGAAAGAAACTAACGTGGCTAATGGAAGATCTGATTGGCTGATAGATTTAAAAACCTACTAGCCGTGTTGGCTGGTGATCAAACCAGTTGATATAAAGCCCTGAACACTATATAGGGAAGAGTAAGTGAGGGAATGAGGGAACGGTTTCCAACACAAATACAGTTACAAGTTTGTACAACACACGTAACAACAGTTATAGAAATACAGACAATATATTTGTTTCTATTTACATCAGATCAAATAAATAGGAGGTACAGAAACAGGAACGAGCCCGTTAACAGTGGTCGACTCAGTGAGGAACATCATGTGAAGGGTGGACCAGTGGTTAAAGCAAAGTCACAGGTTCAAGTCCCAAATCTGAGCAAGGTGCTAACAATAACAGGTTTGTTATTTCACTTTTGTGTAAGGAGAACAAAACCTGACCTTTTAGGATACAAATAAATAAGAGTAAAGTACAATGTTTGAATGAACATGACACAGAAACCAGAAGGCACAAAAAAATAGAAATACATCCACCGATGTATAAGAAACACATGAATCATAATTTGTTTACCGAGGGTAAAATTGTTTAGGTGATTGCCTCATTTGCATATTGAAGGATTAATAATATAAAACATTTCTTTCAAATTAAGGAATTTGGAGAAAGAATGTTTGCTCACTTGAAATGTTTCGTTAGTTTCAGTGTTCATTTGATCATGTTTTTTACATCCTCCACTATTTTATTTTTGTCTTTTAAAGCAGGTTTTGTCCTCCAAACGTTATTGTAAATGGCTGCACGCTAAATGTTCAGTGTGAGATGTTTGACACATTTGATGTTGTTAATGTCTTTAAAGATCACATTATCAGAGATTCTCATAAAACCAGAAGATCAGGCAACATTTAGACAGTTTTCTTAACCCTTGTGTTGTCTTCCCCTCGACGATGAACTTCTTGTCCTTCTGGATCAAAATTGAAAATGCTTTCTGCTCTTTTTTCTATGTTTAGTCACTTTTTTTCAATACATGGTCAATACACCTAATTTATTTGACATTATACCTCATTTTTTAGTTAAAAAAGCAATAATTATGGATTATTTTGACTAATAGTTCAGAGGATGTTGAGTGGATCACAAACTGGTATTGGTCAGTTTACAGTAGTCAAGATATACTGTTTGGATTTTTTTTTTTCAAATTATATAAAATTGTATTAAACACCCAAAACTCAATGAAAGTATTTATTTATTTTTCCTGGGAAGAACGTTGTGGTTCCATACGTCCAACGTACATACATGCATCCATGTTACTATTTAATAATAAGCAATTTGGTTGAATATTTCTGATATAAAAAACAACACAAGGATTAAGTGAAACTGTAGAAGATTAAAGGAACAGTCCAACATTTTGGGAACTTGTTAGCTAGTATCAAATCATAACAAGAGTTATCTCAGAGTACAGAGTAGGTCTAGAACACACTCTATACTATCTACACAAGATAAGGTATTTTGGTTTGAAAGTATCCTGTATTATAGATACAGGTCTGGCATTTGTCGCAAAGCAAACAGTTTAAAAATTGGTTGGAAATTCAGCAAAAACCTGTCCACTGCATCGACGCATGGCTCCAATAAACAGCAGCGAACAATGAGTACTCTACGTATATATATATATATATATATATATATATATATATATATATATATATTTTACAGGTGATATGAAACTGTCAGGGAACTGTTGACAACTAATACCAAAATATTGGCAAGCCATGCAGAATAGATTTTTTTTAACATTTTGGTTGATTTCAGGAAATTTCAGGAAATGCAAAGCAGATTCATTTAGATGAAGTCATGATTTTACAGACTTCCTGTATATGACTTCTCCAACAGGTCTGGAAGAGAAAATTAAAATATGAGAAAATATGTTAATACAAAGAGTTCTTCAAATCACTACCCACTTGGTCTAGTGTCCGACACCTGTTCGATAAACACGGGATAACATGTAAACCAGACTTCAGAATTGTTGCGTCCAGTCTTTGTGCTAAGCTACGCTACACATGTGCCGGACCTGTCTATGCAATGGACACATATTTATCTGAAATCTGTGGTTTTGTGGAAGACAGAGAACAAGATTTACAGAAATGTTGGATTGTTCCTTTAATGTAAAAATAACAAGAGGTTGTGCAGCAGCAAAATCGGCAAGTTGTTATTGCAGAACAAAGTGACCTATGGAGAGTTAGTTTATTGGTTTGTCCTAGCAGGAATCCACACAGATGTGCTTTAATCTGTACAGAGGAGTAACTGTAACCAACCCGTTCTCACGCCGAACTCTTAAATCCTGACGCTTGGTCAGTGTCTCTCAGCATCAGATACCGAAGCAAAAATCCCCTGTTAGCGTCGGTATGGGAGAGAGCAGCAGCTCATCCATGGCGCTGCAAGATAGGGTAGTGTTAAGAGAGACAACGGTAGCGAAACTCTGCGTAAGGAGGCAGGTTTGGGGGGGGGTCTGGACAAACACAGGACTTTCACCCAGGAAACCGGGGTTCATGTCCCGTTTGAACAGAAAAAGAAACAGATTTTTTTCAACTTTAGGGAACAAACGGAACTACGTCACATTCTGCGTCACGTGGTAACCTTCAGGAAGTGAAGTCACGTCTGATTTGAACCCAAACCTCCATCTTTTTATTAACTTAACTCAGTAGTTTTGGTGTCTAAACCTAACTTGGACCATTTTGCAACGTTAACCACGTGTTTAAAACAGCAACCGTTGCCTTCTCTGGTTTAGATATGAGGACGGGAAACTCTCAAGTGGGTGGGGTGGGAGGAACAAACCACCCATGTGTATGTGTGTGTGTGTTACCTTCTCTGGTTTAGATATGAGGACGTATTTCCTGCCACCAGTAGGGGGCGCTAATTTATGAAATGCTCCTGTGGGTCGTATTGGGAGGGGAGGGGAATTGTTGGGGCTTTTGACAATACTCGAAGTGAAATATATCCTCACAATGTTAACCACGTGTTTTAAAACCGTGACCATTACCTTCTCTGGTTTACAAAAAAATTGAAAAAAGCAACAAACTCCCACATAAGTGGTATGTTCCAGCATCATTCTGATCTATATTTATGTTTGTAGTGGCGGCGCCCTCTAGTGGCCGTAGTAGTTCTGACGGGAGCAAAGCAGGAAGTAACGTGAGGAAGTATAAGAGCACCAAATGTCCTGGTAAGGAGGCAGCTTGAGGGGGTTGGGGGGGGGGATGGGTCAAACAAACACAGGACTTTCACCCAGGAGACAATGGTTCATGTCCTGTTCTTGTTTAAGTATCACTGAAATGTACATTTTGTAACCCCACCCACCATCTTTTCCTAAACCTAAATGTCCCATTGTTTATGACAACTTTACGGGGGAGATTTTAAATAACTCACTTGTTAAAGCTTAAAGTTGGATTCCAAACTTTGGTTTGTCCCGTTCTTGTCAGTTAAACGTTCATATTTTAACCCTGCCCGTTGAAAAATAACGCCAAATCGGTCCCGACCAAGTGTTGTTTTTTCATGCTGGGAGTGAGAATGTGTTGCTCTAAAGGCACTGACACACCAACCCGATTATCGGCCATCGGCCAGTCTGGCGAGGTCAGTGACTCGAGTCTGTTCGGTGTGTTCCGTGCCATCGTCAGTCGGAGGAGCTGTTTGGCTTTCATTTTGGCCGATTTGACATGCTGAATCAGAGTCATTGGACTCAATGACTCAATGACCAATCTGCTTGGTAGCCATTGACTAGTCAATCAGCGCACTTATGTTAAAACACTTACCGGAAATGACAAGCGGGATGACCTCTCAAAATCTGACGAAAATCCTTTAAACTGACCTTTGGCGATCAAAAAAACAGACAGATTCAGCAACTGTATGGCCTATGTTTTCAGAAACACGTTTCGGTGAACTATTTTCGTAAAATACAAGATCGTATTCAGAACGAACTGCCATTATGCTCGGCTTTGAAATTCGGGAGAAGCACGACACACGTGACGCATTCGTCATTTCCGGTTTTCATTTTTGGGGGCGACAATACAGATTAGCGCCGCCTGCTGTTATGGAGACATATTACGTCTAGCACACGCACATCAAGTCGGCGTCGCTTCGGTGTGTTCTGAGGCACTTTTTGGACCTTGGAGAGCCGACTGATCAGTCCAACTGCCTTTTCTGCCGACGGTCGGCCGTCGGGTTGGTGTGTCAGGGGCTTTACACACAGCTGCAGAGAGAAGACGACTGTAACTGGAAGACTGGTCCATTAGTGTAGTGACACTTCCTTAAAATCTACTTTCTTTAAGAACGACTGAAGAAGAAAATGCACAAACTCCCAGAACTTAAACTGTGCAACGTATGTTAACATCCTGTACAAAAAGGTGCTTTTAACAAATATTCTGACTGATGATAGTTTTTACTTGATGACTGTATAAAGATATTTACATCTTTCTAGATATTTATCTACAAAATGCCAGAGAGGACACTGGGAAACGTTGCTGGATCTTTACATAAAACAAACATATTGTTTTCTAAATGCTTGATTTCTTGAAATCACAATCATTACTTTACATACATATATATTTATCTTACTATTAGAATTTGGGCTGATTTATTATTTCATGATCTCCACATTTAAACAGTGTCCGTCATGATCTGGAGATGTTCTTCATACGTTCAAAATAACTTAATTATTTCTTCATAATCACAGAACATTAAGAACAAATTGTCCTCTCTAGCTAATAGTTGTCTGCTGTAGAATAATTAGTGTTTTTGTTGGAAAACTTAAAGTATAGAAATGTACGAGATAAAACTCACACAACGTTCTTTGGAATCCTATTTACATATCTTTGGGTGTATTAAAGGTGCAGAAGGTAAGCCTTATAAAACTAGCTTTCTGTCATATTTGCTGAACAGTAGAACTACATGAAGCAGGTCATTTAAAAAATGAAAAATTCAGATGCACCAATCAGGGCCGGGGAGGGGGGAGTGTCTAACTGCGTGTCAGTCACTGCTCATGCACATGCATTCATTCTCCCTTGTGGGGGGAGACCATTTTAGGCTTTAGCGGAAAGGGGGGAGGGACTGAGAAGTTGTCGATGTTCAAATGTTTTGGCTAAGTCCTGGATCTTCAAAATCCTACCTACAGCACCTTCAATTTAGTTTTATATGACGTCTTGCAGTTTCATTGTGCCGTTTGTTCAGCTCAGGCTCTGGAACTTTTCTCTCAGATTTTTCACGATGTTCTGCTGACCGGCTTCGGTCTTCTGTCCGGCGTTTGAACCCATTTTCTGTGTCTCGTCGTTCTGACCGTTGGACGGTGCTGCCGTAGCGTCTGGCTCAGTTTTGGCTTTCACGTCCTCCCTCTGTTGATATTCGTCAGACTCCTGATAGAGCCGGCAGCGATTGATGACGGCCATGATGGAGATCTTCTCCCTGCTGGTCGGTGAACGGATCTGAATGTAATTGTCGTCGTCGTCGTCTTCTTCTTCTAGGGCTGTTTCCACAGGCTTGGATTCAGCAGGCTCTGGAAGCTTCTCCATGACGATGACCTTGTGTTCAGGGTCGTCTGGTAGCGATGCCTCGGCTGCGACGTAGTAACCGTCGTAGTCGCCGGTAGCAACTTCATCCTGGAGCGTCTGCAGCTCGGCTGTGTGTGCTCCGCTCAGCCGAGGGTCCAGAGAATTGGCTCGGTGGAGACGCTTTCTGCGTTCCTCTCTGCTGGTGCCACGAGGCTTGCACGAAGAAGAAGAAACCTCGCCAGACGCTGCGTCAGCGAGGAGGCCGGAGGAACAGCTGGAGTGCCTCCGCAGATCCATGTCAAACATCTGCTCTGGGATGGAGTGACTTCGGCCGACAGAACTCTTCTGGGAGCGACCGTGGTCCGAGTATTTGGAGCGGAGTTCGCGGACGTCCGGCCAGTTGAAGCCCTCGATGTGAGGAAGAGGACTGAGGGGGCTGACGGGGCTGCGGAAGCGAGCCCGGTCCGGTGGGGGGACGGCGAGGCCCGGCGCCACAGATTGGATCCTGTCTACAGGGTGCAGCGGCAGAGAGGGAGCCTGGTTATCAGAAACTAGTGGCAGAGTCAGGCTGGGTTTACCTGCAAAACATGGAAACACATCATGAATTAAAAAAATCAAATACTAGGGCTGCACGATATGAGGAAAATATTTAATTGCAATTATTTTTGACTGATACTGCGATTTGATTCACGATATTGGAGAGAATGATAATTTTTTGTCTCATTCTCATTTTCATTGAACAATATTAAAATGAAAACGATTATAGTGTGATTTTTGCGAGGATGTGTACCAAAAAAATATTTTTTTGTTTAATAACTATGACATGACACTGTCACTAAACGTTCATGACTTCTGTCATTAAGTGTCATTCGGTTTTTGTCATGACAAGTTGACATTGTTTGGGTTGTCTTGATTATGACAACTTGACATTAATCAAAGTGACATTACCAGAAGCTGTCTTGGTCATGACAAGTTTACATTAAAGTTGTTTGGGATGTTTTTGTAATGACAACTTGACATAATGTCATCCTGTTTAATGTCAGGTTGTCTTAATAAGGACACTCCAAAGAAATGTCAGAGTTGAAATGTCAGAGAGAAATGTCAAGTTGTCATGACAAAGACATCCTCTGGTAATGTGATCCTGGTTAATGTCAAGTTGTCATTAGAAAGAGTTTTTTTCCCTTTATTCGATAATGACAGTGGATAGACGGAGAAGAGAAAGAGAGGGGCTGATACACAGCAAAGAGCCACAGGTCGCATTCAAACCTGGGCCGCTGCAAAGGACTCTAACCCTAACCCACGCTCTACTGGGTGAGCTAAAGGTCGCCCCAGAAAGATTGTTTTCTTTAGTCTGTAGGATATGATTTGTAGGCTGGGACGTCTCTGCAGCACCACAATACTTCATTCAGAATGAATTGCGATTTGGATATTGCACTAGTCTATATTACAATTTCGATAAAATTGTGCGATATCACGATATTTTTGACCAAACAAACATGTCGATATTGTAGGATTGAATATTGATGGTTTCCCAAAATATAAACACAATGAGAGTTTTGGCTATGATCACACTTTGCATTTTTGTTTTGACGAAAAAGTGTAGTTTTGGTTGCAAAAAAGCAGCCAAGAGTGTCTTTTGTTGCCATAACAACAGCTACTGCTACAGCATCCTAGAGCACCATTATATGTGGAGCGGTGCGAGATAAAAACAAAGCGGTAGATCGAGCAAGAGAACGAACAGAGCGGAGCTAATGTTAAATAAAACAAAAAGAGGGTAACACTTTACTTGAAGGCATCGACATAATCGTGACATGACACTATCATAACTATGACATGACACTGTCATGAACGTCTTATAAACATTATAAACAAGTCATAAATGTTTGACTTCTGTCCATCCATCCATCCATCCATCCATCTTCATCCGCTTATCCTGGGTCGGGTCGCGGGGGTAGCAGCTCCAACTCCGACTTCTGTCGTTAAGTGTAATTTGGTTTTTGTCATGACAAGTTGTCACTGTTTGGGTTGTCTTGATTATGACAACTTGACATAATGTCATCCTGTTTAATGTCAAGTTGTCTCAATAAGGACACTCTAAAGAAATGTAATGTCAACTTGTCATGACAAAAACCGAATGACACTTAATGACAGAAGTCACAAACGTTTGACTTGTTTATAACATTTAGGAATTGTTTATAACGTGCATGACAGTGTCATGTCAATATGTTGACACCTTCAAGTTAAGTGTTACTGAAAAGAGTCATATAAACTCAGCAAAAAAACTGTTCAGCAGCAGCTTAGTTGTTAAATCTTTTAATGTTCATACAAACATTTGCATATGTTAAGTTAGCTTAAAAGCAGTTGAAAGTGACAGGACGTTAACACAAGTCTAAACACATAAACTGCTTGCAATTCTCCGGTCTGCAGCGTTCTGAAAGCTGCGAGTTTCCAGTAATGAGATGAGACTAGGGTTGGGGATCGTTTGGGTTTTTTCCGATACCGGTGCTAAATCGATACTTTTAAAACAGTGCCGGTGCCTAAACCGAAATATATATAATATATTTATAATGTATATAATATAAAATATGAAAAAGGAGCACAAAACGACAGTTGGAGACATTAAAGAATGGCTTGTTTATTGCTAAGGCCATATGTTCAAAATTAAATTTGATTGATTAATAATGTAATAACAATAACTTGTAACAATGACTTATTTCACCAGTAAATTGCTGGTAAACGACAAAAACAAGCACCAGATGGGAAAAGGGTACTTTACAATAACTTTGAATGCACCACAAGGCTGGCGAGTTTCAAGTAAACGCACCGTCTGTGTTGTTTTTCTGACAACGGCAGCTGCAGTCAGACTGTTGGGGGAAGACATGCAGGAAAACCGGCACAGGTCAGATTCGAACCCTGGACCTTCTGCATCGAGGATTAAACCTCTACATGTGCGCCCGCTCTACCAACTGAGCTAATCGGCCACCTTTTTCTGACATTCATTCTGACTACCCCTAACCCTTTTTGTGACACTTTTTTGCCGTTTTTTTCAACGTTTGACACATTTTTGCACTTCCACCAACAACTATAGTTTCTTATTTTTGGAATTCATTGTCAATAACCTTCATACATATTTTACAGTTAAAAAAGATGAAATTAGATAGCCTGACCAGCCAGCCCCACATCCAGATGTTGGGTCTGGGAACTCACCATTGGCTGGGCTCAATCCGAGGGGCGGGATAAACGCTTGTCTTACAAATTCCCTCTGCACGCAATAGGATAGCACTCCAACCAATCTTTCAACTTTAAACTCCGAACTCATCTTCCTTTTTTTAAGAATGACTTCAGTGCCATTCTTTGTTCTTTTCTCAAAGAAAAGCTGAACTCCAAGTCTTCCAGAGTCGCGGCCAAAGCCGATTCCAAAGACCGCTGCAGCAGCAGCAGCAGCCATCTTCTTTGTTTTCAAGTAGCAGGGACGCGGAACCATCGCAACTCTGCCGTCATTATGTTAAGCCCGCCCAGCGACTCTATACACGATGTGATTGGCCTGACTAGAGTTTGGTTTTTCCTGCTTGCAAGTCAACGGAGAGTTGCTAGAAGACCCTGGCAGCTGCTGCTAGGGTGCATCAAGAAGAAGTTCCACTCTCTCGATACTTCCGGCTTCTGAACTGGTTGCAGTTCCACTCTGGTTCCATATACTCATAGGCGAGTGAAGAAGGAATGGGACTCTATGGAGCTATACCCCTCAAAATCCACTTTTCTCAGGATATGCATTTTTGTCTAGTAATTTGAATGTTGTGTTGGGTATCGGTAGGGTACAGATTAAATTATTGGCAATTATCAAAGATGTTTTATCAATTTTAATAAAGTTATGAGTAAGTACATTCATAACTTTACCAAAATGACAAACAATCAAAACGGGGCACCACCCTGGAAGTCAGGGACCAATAATCAAACTGTGAATGTTTGATTTAGGTGGTGTTCCCTTTAAAATACAGATCTTAATTAACTTGGTTAATCTATCTGGTATTCTTTAAAGGAACAGAAAGGAAGGATGAATTTGAGCACTACTTGTGTTCACCAGCTTGTTATTACAACAGGTACACAAATAACCACAGACAACTGCTATTTAAAGTATAATAGAATTTATTAACTTCAAAATCATCAGTGGCCAATCAATAATCCTTCGATCAATTAGAGAGATTAGTGAAAGAGGAAAGGACAGTTAGAGAAAGAAAAGACACTTTGGATCTTGATTATCGGTAATGACCCATCCTCTCAGTCACTCAGGTCTGGACTAAGGTGAAGTTAACAGACTCTGAGAATTTTGTCTGAATGATGGGACGTTCATTATACAAGCTAACCAGCTGATTCTTTGAGGAGATAAAACACAGCTCCGCCGATCTACACGGGCTCTGGTTTTATTTCAGTTAGTCTAATAGCTGTTTGATTTGCATTGAGAGATGATTTTATGGAAAGTACCCCATGCCAATCTCTAGGTATGGTGAAGGGTATGTGGTGATGTGGGGGTACGGTGAAGGGTATGTGGTGATGTGGGGGTATGGTGAAGGGTATGTGGTGATGTGGGGGTACGGTGAAGGGTATGTGGTGATGTGGGGGTATGTGGTGATGTGGGGGTATGGTGAAGGGGATGTGGTGATGTGGGGGTATGGTGAAGGGTATGTGATGATGTGGGGGTATGGTGAAGGGTATGTGATGATGTATGGTGAAGGGTATGTGATGATGGGGGGGTATGGTGAAGGGTATGTGATGATGGGGGGGTATGGTGAAGGGTATGTGATGATGTGGGGATATGGTGAAGGGTATGTGATGATGTGGGGGTATGGTGAAGGGTATGTGATGATGTGGGGGTATGGTGAAGGGTATGTGATGATGTGGGGGTATGGTGAAGGGTATGTGATGATGTGGGGGTATGGTGAAGGGTATGTGATGATGGGGGGTATGGTGAAGGGTATGTGATGATGGGGGGACCAAGGGACCTTTATCAGGATCATAGTATCCTGGATCCATGAAATAACTGGCCTTTCAAAATAAAAGTCTGCCTGCCTCTATGGGAATCTAACATAGGGGTGCACTGACTTATGTCCCCTGTATTTTAAGGAAGAACATTTATTTAAATTTATTTATGATACATTATTCATTCAAAGAAAATTGGGGTCTTTAAAGGTTGGATTTTTCCTCATTTTTTTAATTAAGGCATTAAGATCAATTTCCAAAAGATTATTTTTATTCTTCATTATTTTTAGTCAACTTAGCAGGGGTCCATATGAGCACAACTGTAACATAATAAAACATGCGCCAGTACATTAAACTCTATCAAATTAATTATTTTCCAACATCATAGAATAAAAAAGCAGTGTAACCTGAGAGAGTGCATTGGGAGAACCTCAGAAGAACTGTGTAAAACTTGATAAGAGTCAGCTCACTCAAATCCTATACCTTCAACAGCATCTGTATAGCTTTTAAGCATGCAAACAGACCATGAGATCATGGACGTTGGAGGACATTTTTTTTGTTCACATCCTCCAGCTCTAGGAAGATCTTCTGAAAGACCTCAAATGTGTATTTCAGTTTATTAGGGTACCTTAGTTCCAAGGCATCAATAAGGCCCATCAGATAGGTGCAAGCATGTGCCACATCTGGGATACCAAAAAGGACTTCTGCTCCCTCAACAGCTATTCCAGCTTGCTTGAGGAGACCATCCCTGGCTTTGCTGACAACAAAGATGCAGAGGACAAATGTAGTAATAGCTTCTTGGACGGCTGCAGCCTCGTCGTCACTGAAAACCTGTGAAATACACCAGAGAGAATTAAACATATTTATTGTATAGTAATGTGAAGGATGCATAACTCTTTGTTCTCTCTCCAAACAGAGGATCAGATTGTTATGTGGTTGTTTTGAGTAGTATTGTAGCTTAGCAAGGGTGTCTACAGGTATCAGAGTTCAATTAAATGCCATTTAAGGCCATTTTAAGTCAATTTAAGACCTATTGTTGGAGAAATCATCTTTCGCTCATTCAATTAAGCAATGCAGCTTTATATAAAGAGTATCGTATATTTGGTTCTGTTAGCTACATAATTATATAAATGGTTATACATCCGTCATTACTTTCTTGTTCTTTCACTACAGCATTTTTAATAATCATATAGCAAAGCAAAATCATATTCCAATATATTCCAATCTTCTAAATTCCATAAAAATAATCAAATCCAATTGTTAGCAGCAGTTATCAGCAAACCCTAGGATATTCTTGTACATATCTCTAGATATCTGTGATGATTTTCCATGTTTTACTGCAGCATTTTTAATAATTAAATACTAAAATATTATATTATATATATAATATTATTATTATCACAGTACCACAATGGAAATAAGTCCTGGACTTTGTGTTTTTTATCCTTGATTGTACTTTGTGTCCTTCATGTGCAAGGCATTTTGATACAATTAAATGAAAAAAATCAAATCCCATTTCTACATACGCACATTATTTAAAATCTCCTAAAAATCTTGTAAAATTATCAGCAAACAGCTATTTTGGCACAAACTTGTCTCATATTGGCAGGACTTTGAATCAGAGCTACAGCATAGTAATATTTTCTTTACCTGGTAGTCCTTGATTAACTCTCCAGTGTTTTCACCAAGGTAGAGTGTGAGGCCTCTGATCACAACTTCTCTTCGGGACTCAATGTTGCTGTCCTACAAAAATATGAGATTAATATAAAACGAGATTACAGACGTCAGAAAGCAACTACATAAAACTAGCTACTACTACACTGTCAAGGGTCTCATCAAGTTTCTTCCCAACGGCTCCACCCTTCCTCCTGTACAGGCTCAACAGCTCGGGTGTGTATTGGTCCAACTTGCCCAGGAATGTGGACTGCAGTGGCTTCAGTGTGATCCTGCAGAATTCCTCCTCGATCTGAGAGAAACATAGACAGATTTATCCAAAGACTACACTGAAATCGACATTTAAGTGATTAGAGATGCTGCACTGGAAGTGTAAGAATACTGAAAAACGATTTCCACAGGTAATCAGTTAAGAATAGCTTTCATTCTGGCAGCCTCATCAGGTAAATATATTGCTCATCCCCCCCTAAAACTAAGCAGCTGCCTACAGCTATGTCACTTACATTTCAATGTTGCACTTAGAAATTAAAAGCACACCCAAAACACTGTTGAATCTTAACAGGAAGATGTGTGACTTTCACTTCAGAAAGTGTCACATAGGTTACAGGATGACAGTGATACTGTCAAACAAGGAAATTATTAATTCAAAATAGCAAAATTCCCTTTGAAACTTTGCCACACAACACCCTGTATTGGAGAAGACGTGATCAAAATGTTCAACATACCTGGGAACACTCAAACAAGGCCGGAGGATTACATCATTTCGACGCATTGAGAAGGTTTTTGCCATCTTCTCATTAATGAGTTTGTTATTGTCTCTCTTCTGGTACTCATAGAGAAGTTCCACTCGCTCCTTTTCAAGCGTTGCATCAATTTCACCTTGAGGATGAGGCGGGAGGTAGTTTACCTCAGACTTCTTCGCCCTTTTCAAGCTTCTACCTGGAGTGCTGGTGTCTGCAGATGATTCTCTCTTTCGGGAGTTTACATTTAGCTCCGGTAGTCCAAGGTGTCTCACGTTTGCTATGTAATTGCCAATCTTATACTTCAAGCTGTTGTGCCAACTATATAAACCATTGAAGGATCCTGGGTCCCTCAAACATGGGTGATTCACAACCAGGGCCTCAGCAACCTGCTCCCTTTGTGCTTGTGAAGGATAGGCAGTGTAGACAAAGACGCTATCTGTTCGTTTGTCCAGAATGTTGGATTTTACAACAGGATTCTTGAGTAAGGTTCCTTCATTTCTGTAAACTTCATTTGCAGCTTGTAGAATGAGTTCAGTGTCAAAGGAGAAGGTGGGTATCGCAAACTGAGCTGGCCAGGACTCAAAACGAAGGCAGGAGGTACTCTCTGAAAAAGACAGAATTATGGTGGACGCTGTGGAACGGGCATCTTCCAATGACTCGGCACAACTGCTATCAATGCTCTCTTCGAGTACCTGAGCATTCAAAGAATCCTCATATGTTAGCGTGAGCACTTGTTCAGTAAGAACCACTTTGATAGTGTCTTTTTCCTTTATGGCCTTAGTTTCAAGGAGAGTAAAAAAGTGACTATGGCAAATGTCTCTTGTAAAATATTCTTCACAGTCTGAGGAATTCTTGAGGGCAAGGAAAGCTTGCACATTTCTTCTTGCATTATGTCTCTTAGTCTGACAGACATATTGATTCTGTAGTAGGAAAAAAAAGACATAAGTTCAAAAGTTATGTTGAATTTAGGCATGCAAACAATGAAATTACATCTTATTACAAAGATAACTTAAAAACATTTTTTTAAAGATAGTATTAAAACACATAAGAAGCATTCTCAGGGAAGTAAATCATTACATTAAATACTAAAACAACCCATTAGGCAGGTGATTATAATGTAGTGGATAATCAAATGTATACAAATGAAGTAGTATTTCAATGTGAGTGAAGTATACAAATAAAGTATTCAGAGATTTCAACAATACTTATATATTGATACTTAATATAACTAACTTTTTTCTGTTGTTTTCCTGTCGTGATGTATTATTGCTTAAATGTTCCATGTTCGATATGTTGTTACCATAAATACGAGGTTTTCTTTTTTAAACCAGACATTTCAAAATAACACATTTTAGAACTGCAATCACAATACCGTGATACTGTGAAACCGTGATATTTTTGTTTAAAGTTATCATACCGTCAATATCATACCGGCCCATGCCTACTTGTAAGGTAAACAAAACTCATACAAGCACGGCATGTACAGGAAAACAAGTGGAGGTATTTTTTAAAGGGGAACAATGCAGGAAATTGTCTAAAAGTCTACTGGGTGACATTTTGGACATTTTGCACATTTTCTCATGTCCTGGGAAATGTGAAAATCATTTGAAACACTGATGGTATTGAGGAATCAGGGACAATTTTAAACATGTCAGTATATACTGTATTTACTACTTAATCTTGCAGGGGAATGTGATGTTTCAAGGTGACAAATCTCTTTTGCTCAACAGTGTACGCTGCAACAGGGTAGGAGTCTGTTAATTCCTGTTGCTAGAGGACTGTCACTTGTCTTGTGCACACACACAACACTCTTCGTATTTTGAAAACAGGAAGATGTGCAACTTTCAAAATCGCGAGAGTAAACTAATCACTCACCATCATGGGATCCACATAAAATATATATATATAACCAACTTTTTGTCTGGCCCATGAGTGAACAATGAACATAATGTTTGCCCCACGTTCAATACTACAATTAACTAAGTGTTTGTACAAACCTTGGTAAGGTTGGTAACTTGGTAAGGACACCTTCATCCAGTGTAGTTGTAGAAACAGCTGGTAAAGATACATCACAGTTAGGTACTAACCACTGCAATTACCCAAAACTACACTATAATATAAAAAGGCCAAAATAAAATGCATGAAAAATAGTAATTCAAGTTTTCAGATTTGCATTGACCTAAAGTTCTTTATTTTACGTCTTCCACATTCATCATTTATCTGATGATCTTTGCAGATTATTTCTGTTTCTTACATGCATTCACATCTTTTCTGAAGAACACTGTACATTTATTCAGCAGTTACAACAAATTAGTCTGCTGGTTGCAGAACTGGTTGCAGAAAGACGTTGCCTCTTATAGACTTACATGTACATTTCTGGACTTTCCTTATCTCGTTAAACAACTTCAGGAAATTTCTGTAACCTTTGTGAGTAACTTATACATTATGGGTCACCTTCTGCATAAAACCTCCAAACCATTACGATCTGACGAGAATTTAACATTTGCACAGTTGCACTGAATATTTTTCCTGTTTGTTGCTTCTCAAAACTAGCTGTTACCACATTAATGTGGTAAGCTACTTCCAAGTCTAACAAACTTACTGACAGCCTGTAGTCTTAGATAAGACATAACACTGGATATTAATGTTTTGTATTAATTGTTTGCTGTCTCAATAACAGCTAGTGGCTAAGCTGACATGAGTTAGCTGATAACTTCTAGCCTGTTTAACTACATGGTTATCTTTACATAATTTTAAATAAATCCAGGGTAAACATACAACAAAAGTTCATGTGTAGGGACACTACTAATACTACAATCAACGTATCATGTTGTGTCGTGTATTAGCAGCTAGTTGGCTAGCTGCTAATATAATAGCAGGCCTCAAGGAAAGCCACTTGCTAAGAAGGATCTAGCTAATCTAACCAGGTACTTGACAAACTTTATTCTTACCTTAACGTTCAGTCGACTCAACCATAAACTCAGCCTCTGGAAATGTGGTCTGCTGTTTAATTTCCATCAGGAGGGAACGGGTGTGCGTGACAGTTCGCGGTATTACGGAAGCGTAAATGAAACAAGCTTATTGTTTGATGAGTGTTTGTACTTGTGATTATCGACTGGGATAACAAAAATAACGCATGTAAATGAAAAAAACACAATTTTTTTATTGTATTTTGAACAAATGCAGATGAATTTCAAATGACACATTTTCATGTGACGATACAAACTTTTGTATTGTAAGATACAAGACTTGTATTGTAAATTTCACAGATGTGTGATCTCAGAATCACTGTTTTCAGTGTATGTACCTGCACTCTCCTTCTCCTCCAGCAGGCAGGGTAGAGTCTTCTGGTTCATTAGGAGGCGGGGACTTCTCTGTCCGACCGTCGGTTCACATTTTTTGAGTCGCTGGCTGTACTGGCGGGCCAGATGGAGGACTTTTCTTTTCGTCTCGTCTACCTCGACCTGCTGATTTGAATCCTTGCTACGCCTTTCTGCCTCCGCCTTCAAAGTCAAAGTCAGAGTTAAAGTAAACTGGGTTATCCTGCAAAGGGAAAATGATGTGGATACACACACACACGCGCACACACACAGACAGCCACACACACACACACACGCACACAGACACACACACACACGCACACAGACACACACACACACACGCGCACACAGAGACACACACACAGACAGACACACACACACAGACAGACTGGACGGTAAAACTGAGATTAGTGCTACTATTCAAGTTCATGTTGTTTGGCAAATTGCTCTTAAACACATTTGAATTACTATTTTTCCTCTTAATTCTTATCATTTTGGTGCTGGTGATGTTATTTTGGGGCTGGCTAAAACCTCTTTGGGGGTGCCAAAAATTCCTCTACGCAGAAAAAACCCTGTAATATATATCAAGGTTTTTTGTGCTGATCCAAAAATGTATCCGATCCGTGACTTTAAAACCGCGATCCGATCCGAACCATGAGTTTTGTGATTAAAGTGCCAAAGACAGTTTTAAGGCTCTGACACACCAACCTGATGGCCGACCGTCAGCAGAAAAGGCCGTCGGACTGACCTCCCAGAGGTCCAAAAAGTGCCTCGGAACACACCGAAGCGACGCCAACTTGAGCGTACGTTCTGCGCGTGCGCAAGACTTACGCGCAAAACAATAATAGCAATAATAACAATACAGATTAGCGTCGCCTGCTGTTATGGAGACGTATTACGTAATCTGTATTGTCGCCCAAAAAATGTAAACCGGAAATGAGGGAACATCTCTCTAGACCTCGTAAACACAGAGCACGCTATCGTCAGTCATTCATTTCATCAAAGAGTGTTGATAGTAGTCTAGAAGGATCGTTGTCATTACTCGCTGACCGGAAGAAAATACGATGGCTAGTAATAAGAAGATACTGGCGTTGTCAGCTCTCTGGCTTCTCGTGCACTGATTCGCTAGTCAAGGGCTAGCACTCCACCAATCAGATTAGTCATTGAGTCCGACTGCCCGCCCTCAGACCCAGCAAGTCAGGTCGGCCAAAATTAAGGCCAACGGCAAACAGACCTGAGTCACCGACCTCGCCAGACTGTCCAACGGATGATAATCGGGTTGGTGTGTCAGAGCCTTTAGTCTTTCATTGTGTTACAAATGATTTGCTTTACCTCGTAGTTCTTATTCCGCTGCCTCAAGATAGCAATACGCCCAGAATGCACCTGAACACACCTCCCTGTAAGACCAGCACGCCCAGAACGCACCTGAACACACCTCCCTGTAAGACCAGCACGCCCAGAATGTACCTGAACACACCTCCCTGTAAGACCAGCACGCCCAGAATGCACCTGAACACACCTCCCTGTAAGACCAGCACGCCCAGAATGCACCTGAACACACCTCCCTGTAAGACCAGCACGCCCAGAATGCACCTGAACACACCTCCCTGTAAGACCAGCACGCCCAGAATACACCTGAACACACCTCCCTGTAAGACCAGCACGCCCAGAATGCACCTGAACACACCTCCCTGTAAGACCAGCACTCCCAGAATGCACCTGAACACACCTCCCTGTAAGACCAGCACTCCCATGGGCGCAGGTGCATTTAATATTTAAACGACGCGGGGGCTGGACAGGAAATTGACAAAGTCTTAAAATAGCATGCGCCGGGTGCAAGATAGGGCCCTTAGTCTTTCATTGTGTGGTCTAATTGCTAAAACAAATGATTTGCTTTACCTCGTAGTTCTGATTCAGCTGGGAGACGCGAGGAATCGCCGCCCTGAGGCCGACAGCGTCTTCCCCGAACACTTTTACCCCGTCCTTTCTACGACTTCTTGTCCGATTCGCACCAGAGGCTTTGAGCTTCAGAGGCGATACACTGGAGGATTCCTCGGTGATGGTGCTGAGGTCGGACGCTCCACTCTCTCGGCTCTCGTTCGTCGCCTTAGTCCCAACGTTGGTCGCCGTTCCGGGGGTTCGCAGAGCTTCTTGAGAGCGTTGGTTTCCTGTGATCTCTCGCTCCATCGTCTGCCAGATCTTGATCATTTCAGACGAAGGTCTGAACTCTTCGTCCTCGGACGGATTGTCCTGCAAGCTTTGCGATCTGGACCAAGGGATTCCTTCTGAGTCTTCTGGATCGGTGCTTCTCTGATCAGACTTGAAAGAGTCCAAAAAGTCACTAGAGACCATGTGACTCTGGGTACCTGCGGGCAAAGCAGGGTTTGACTCAAGACTGAAGCATGGCGCCGAGTTGGCAGGATTCGTCCGGACGGTTTTATCGTTTGGGATGCTGTTGAGTCGGCTGACGGAGCTTCTGACCAGCCCGGTCGGGATGTACGTCAGGCTCTCTCTGCGCTGGATGCGGAAGGTGGCGTCCTTGCTCTCGGCGTTCTCATAGTATGTCTTGATTTTGCCCAGGAGCAGCTGGTCCTGCCTGGACAGCGTGGAGTCCTGCCTACGGCAAAGGCCTCGCTCACCATCAAAGAGGCTGTCGCTCCGCGGAGACAGCAGCGTCAGATCTGTCGCGCCGAAAGCCGAATCAGAATCAGGAGAGTTGCTGTTGAGACGCAGAGTTTCAAGAGGGTCGGCGCCAAGGTTGATGATGCTGCTGCCGCCGCTTCTGGGTAACCGTGGCGACGCACAGCTGGGGGAGCGAACGTCGTCATGCGCCAAGCTGCCGCATTTGATGCTGCCGGCGAAGTGCTGAGCGATGGCGCTCGCTTTGTCCAAGACGGAGGAAGGAAGGATGCTCGGCGATCCGGCCACTTTCTCCGGCGCCTCGTCCTCGGAGGATTCCCCGCTACTCAGGATTTTGAAATCAGATTCAGTCGTGGTGGCGGACGGCGGCTCCCGATCGGCGTCCAGTTTCAATCTGTCCAACTGTCGAGGAGTCGCGGATATTCGTGGGGGCGTAGCAGACAAACTGTCTGGATTAAAGGACAGTTCTGGTTCTTGGTTTTCTTCTGTCGGTTCGGACTCTGACGTCTTCTCCGGAGGAAGATTATCTTCGCAGAGCTGGAAGGGAAGAAAATCCAATACAGGATGAATAAGCTAAGGGTTAGGGTTAATAAAATCAGCCCATATGCACAACCCCTCCCTCCCTCCCTCCCTCCCTCCCTCCCTCCCTCCGTCCCTCCGTCCCTCCGTCCCTCCATCCCTCCCATCCCTCCCTCCCTCCTCCTCCCTCCTCCCTCCACTCCGTCCCTCCGTCCCTCCCTCCCTCCCTCCCTCCCTCCCTCCCTCCCTCCCTCCCTCCCTCCCTCCGTCCCTCCGTCCCCCAGCCTGGACGGAGGTCTAAATTAATAACTTAATACTTGAACAATGGCTGTAACCTTATTACTTCCTTGCAATATTGGACTTATTTGCATTACCACCATGACACTCTCATATCTAACCTTACCATACATCCCTTAGTACATTCATGTGGATTTTTTGATTTAGTATCTTTTCCTTTTCTTTTATTGTCCATATTATTCATGTGGATTTGTTATTTTATCATCCTGTTTATGATGTATGTCTAAGGTATGTTGTGTGTGAGGTCTATAAGCTACTCGGACCTTAAATTTCCCCTTATCACTGCTACTACATTGCACATATCTGTACATGTTGTTCATACATTGTTCATATTACATAGCCATATGTATTCTGCTCTTATAAGGTAACTTTTAACACACTGCACATATTTATTATGATTCAAAATTGATTCATATTTTATAATAAAAAATAAATAAATAAATAAAAACGTTTTTAATTGTATGTCTACTGCAATCACATGGGAAAAAGTAATTACATTTACATACTGTGAATCGTTTTGTTTTGTTTTCTGAATCGAGAATTGATTTTGAATCGTGCACGCCTAATATTTATATTTAATTTATTTAACTCTAAACCACCTTCTGTAAACCAACTGTATATCACATTGCACTTTTTGCACTTCTGGTTGGACGCAAACTCCATTTCTTTGTCTTTGTACTCTGCACAATGACAATGAAGTTGAGTCTAATCCAATCTAAAAAGTGACAACTGTAAAAAATGCAACTACACCGCCAGGTAAAAAGTGACAAAAACGTTGAATAAAAGTTTGTTACATCCAGATTGGCGTTGGGCTGGAAGACTGTACGAGTGAGAGTGTAGAAATAAATGACAATGCAATACATTACATCTGTTATTATGTCTTAGTTAGGAAAGTCTGGAGCCTTTAGTCTCTTCCACATGGTGGAAGGAAGGTATAAGGTGGAAGGTATACAGTGTATTATTAATTCTCCAACGGTATTGGATTGGTATCAGGTATCGACAGATACACAAAGCCCAGGCATCGGTATCGGGACTGAAAAAGTCGGATCGGTGCATCCCTACTTTTTACCTGTTTGCATCTCGCTTCAGTTGCAGCTTCTTCCTCTTCAGTCACTTGGCCATTTTCTTTCTTGCAGCCGTTAGAAGATCCTTCGTCTACCTCCTGCAACAAGAAGCACGTCAAGTTAATCTTTAATACCCGCGGATCAAACGCAGGTTTTGAGTTGAGTTAATGAACAACAAAAAAACCAAACTCAGTGCATTTCTTACTCTCTTATTATTAAAAGATCAATTCATGCAAAACACAAAACATGATGAAGGTTTTCTGCCTGGAAGTTTGGACAGAAATCTCAAAACCCCATCTGGGAAATAGGAAAATATGTCTTTATATTAAAGGGTAATTTGTTTTTGTTTTCAACCTGGACTCTATGTCTCCATGTTTCTGTGTCTGATGAGAACAACAGTCTCTGAAACTGGTCCAGTATATCATCGTAAAACACACTTCATTCAAAGTGGACAGAAACTAAATAAAATCAAAAGCCGTCTTGGTTCATCTTTCCACTGTTCCAACAATCACCACTCTGGTTTGGTTGAAATAAACCCTTAATTCACCCATTTACATGTGGAGATATGCTGGCTCTATACACGCTAAAAGTCCTGATTATTTACATGGAGTCTGGTGGAAATATGCTGGCTCTATACACGCTAAAAGTCCTGATTATTTACATGGAGTCTGGTGGAAATATGCTGGCTCTATACACGCTAAAAGTCCTGATTATTTACATGGAGTCTGGTGGAGATATGCTGGCTCTATACACACTAAAAGTCCTGATTATTTACATGGAGTCTGGTGGAGATATGCTGGCTCTATACACACTAAAAGTCCTGATTATTTACATGGAGTCTGGTGGAGATATGCTGGCTCTATACACGCTAAAAGTCCTGATTATTTACATGGAGTCTGGTGGGTTTGGTGATGGTGATTTTGGGGCTGTTTCATGTTAAACTAAAAGGATCTCACTCTTTAACTAAAAGGTCTATCTCTGTAGGGATCCATCCCATAATGTTGTCAGACACTTAGAATAATAATCTGAGTCTGTCAGCAGCAACAACAGAACTTTTAGTGACTCTAACTGCTGCTGAACATTAGTCCTGTAGGGTAACATTACAGCTTGGTTCTGGTTTAATACTGGACCAGTTTCAGACATTGTTGTTCCATCAGACACTCAGACACAGAAACATGGAGACAGAGAGTCCAGGGTGTAAAAAGCATGAACAACAAGTCAAGCAGTGAATCCGGCACAGCAGCGGTTGGTTATCAGCGTCACACACCACACGTGCAAAAAAACCACAGCAACGAAAAACACACCGAGAGGCAGCTGCAAACTCCTGGTGTTACCTAGCAACCAAACACAACCTGATGACCCCCCCCCCGGGTGTGTTCAGCCTCGCAGCGGTAAACCTGCACCAAAAAACAAGCTACGAGTCAAATATCTGGCGAAGCAAAACACATGTAAGGGGGTAAAACAAAAAGTTGCTGAAAGTATTTTTTTGTTTGAACACGAAGGAACAGTTTCACATTTTAATAAATCTTTTTCTGCTGACTGATCTCATGAAATGGCCAGTATTGGCGTGTTATCAAGACGCATACTAGCTTTTTAGTGTGTTTATTAACGCCGTTTGACCTCCATTGACTTACATTACCTGGCGATTTTGGACCAACTTGGGGAGGCAGTTGGACTGAGTTGGTCCAAAAAGTGCCTCTGAACACACTTATTTACATGGAGTCTGGTGGAGATATGCTGGCTCTATACACGCTAAAAGTCCTGATTATTTACATGGAGTCTGGTGGAGATATGCTGGCTTTATACACGCTAAAAGTCCTGATTATTTACATGGAGTCTGGTGGAAATATGCTGGCTCTATACACGCTAAAAGTCCTGATTATTTACATGGAGTCTGGTGGAGATATGCTGGCTCTATACACGCTAAAAGTCCTGATTATTTACATGGAGTGACGCCGACTTGAGCGTACGTTCTGCGCGTGCGCGAGATGTAATACGTCTCCATAACAGCAGGCGGCGCTAATCTGTATTGTTGCCCAAAAAATGAAAACCGGCAGCTGATTGGGTTAGGGGTTGATTGGACGAACGCGTCACGTGGGTCTGGCTGCTCCCCGACCATCATGGCGTCTCGTTCAGAATATGATCTCATATTGTCCTAAAATAGTTCACCGTAACGTGTTTCTGGAAACATGTGAAGAGAGAAACAGGCCGTGCAGCTGCTGAATCTGTCTTCATTTCAGATCAACAAAGGTCAGTTTATCAGATTAATGTCAGATGTTGAGAGGCTGTTGTCACGCTAACATAAGTGCACGTATTCGCTGGTCAAGGGCTAGAACTCCACCAACCAGATTGGTCATTGAGTCCGACTGCTCGCCCTCCGACCCAGCAAGTCAGGTCAGCCAAAATGAAGGCCGACAGCTCCTCCGACGGATGACGGCACGCAACACACCGAACAGACTTGAGTCACCGACCTCGCCAGACTGTCAGACGGCTGATTATCGGGTTGGTGTGTCAGCGCCATTAAGAGGCAAAAACCTTCGGATAGAACCTAACAACATCATACATTCATTTGCATTTTCTTCAGCTGTTTTTCTCAAAATTCAGGCTGAAATGTGCGACACCCTGGCATGATTCATGGGATTTATTAAAAGTTTACGTGACCTTTCAGTTTAAGTGTTAAATTGTGATACTGAAGCTTGAATGTTTAATCATCGCTGCGTGTTTCTGACGCAGCTCAGCTGTTAGTTCCACGCATGAAGCTCCGGAGCAGCTGGAAGTGATGGATGATGAGCGGCGTTATCCGGGACTTTAGTTTAGTTACGGTTGCAGCTGTCGGCGCTAACCGGCGGGCGGCAGAAAGCCTCACCATTACCGCGGCGCTGAAGTGCCAGCAGGCGATGGCGGCCAGCACAGAGCTGGCGAAGTCGTCTTCCTGCTCGTCTTCCAGCAGGATGTCGTCTGGCTCGCTGTCCTCTGCTGGCGTCCCATGAGACTGCTGAGGAGACAACGTCTCCCCCTCTTCCTCCTCCCCCTCCTCCTCCTCCTCAGCGGGGCGTAAATCACAAGTTTTACCCCACACATTTGTGTAGCGCATTCACACGGGATGAATGAAGTCTGTATTTTACTCACATTTATTGACATTATCCCCACGGATATTAGGGGTGTAAAGCACTTACAATATATACATTATATCATCAGTGGGCCCTATTTTAACCATCTAAGTGCACGGCGTGAAGCGTCTGGCGCAGGTGCATATAGGGCGTGTCCAAATCTCCTTTTACGAGTATGACGGCTGATAAAAGGGTCCGTGTGCCGGGGTCATGGTTCTAAAGGGTTGACCTTAGTGTCTTCATTAATCAGAGGTGTGTTTTGGGCGTAACATGCAATCAACCAATCAGAGATCATCTCCCATTCCCTTTAAAAGCCAGGCGCGTTTGGACCTTGGAGCATTGCTGTTATGATGGAGGATCTGCACCGTAATATTTGTTTTTGTAATCTTCTGCATGTGTGTGTGCTGCTGTGCGTCCCTGTGTGTGTGTGTGTGTGAGTGCGTCCCTGTGTGTGTGTGTGTGTGTGTGTGTGCGTCCCTGTGTGTGTGTGTGTGTGTGTGTGTGTGTGTGTGTGTGTGTGTGTGCTGCTGTGCGTCCCTGTGTGTGTAACAAGCATAGTGTGCACGTGCTGTGCACGAGCCTAGGAGCATTTTACTAATGCTCTGTTAAAATAACAATGAAATGCTGCGTTATTGACTTTAGACCAGGTTTTTGTTGGTCAATGGTGCCATCACTTCCCGCTGCCTCAACATAGCAATACGCCCAGAATGCACCTGAACACACCTCCCTGTAAGACCAGCACGCCCAGAATGCACCTGAACACACCTCCCTGTAAGACCAGCACGCCCAGAATGCACCTGAACACACCTCCCTGTAAGACCAGCACGCCCAGAATGCACCTGAACACACCTCCCTGTAAGACCAGCACGCCCAGAATGCACCTGAACACACCTCCCTGTAAGACCAGCCATGGGCCACAGATGGGCACAGGTGCATTTGCTGTTTAAACAACGTGGGCGCTGGACGGGAAACTGACAACTGCGTCGGTCTTAAACTAGCAAAGACACCTCGTCTTATCGGGCTTTGCGCTGCGCCGGGTGCAAGATAAGGCCCTAGCTGTACTATATGTCCATATCGACACTCATTCAACAGCTACATTTATATCAACTCATGTTGTCAGTAAAAAGCATTGATACCTCGGAGGACATCATCTGAACCCCTTCATGAGGATGTGTTTGAGAAGAGCTTTCTGCTGACTCAACACAAGCAGTAAGAGAGAGGAACCAGTTTGAGTTTAAACCTTCAGATTAACGGATGGAAGAGGCCTGTAAACTGTAAACCTTCAGCAGTATTAAAGCAAACAGTTTAAGAGTTATTTTATGTTTCTTACCTTAAAGACATCTGTGTGATCGAAAGGAGAACCAGCATAAGGAGAGAAAGAGCAGAAGGGAGGATTGGTTAAACACAGACAGTTCAATGAGTGAAAACATCAGATAATGCATTTAGTTTTAATCACTTCAGGGTCAGTTTGTGGCATGAGCACCGAGGAGGAGAGGATCCCGCCGGACCCAACACAAATCTCTGTGGGCGAAGGAGGTTTCAGCAGACGCTGCGACTGGGAGCGGGCGGTCCAAAAATAGACCGTGGGTCCTGGGATTTAGCAGCGCTGCTCCTGCCCACTGGATCTCAAACCTTTTTCAATAATGTTCCCCCTTTGAATTCGGTTTTTAAGCCGTGTAGCCCCTGACCAGCGCCAACCAGTTTTGGTAGAAAAAAAAAAGTCTCTATAAAGAGGAACAATACAGCGATGTCAGCGATAGATTTACTAAACAACTGCCTTGGACCTGGAAAATATTTAAATGCTGATGGAAATGAGACAAAAAAGCGGAAAAAACTACAACTTGGAAAAAGACGGTAGAAAAAAGGAAGGAAGTAAGGCAAGAATAGGTCGAAAATAATAAAAACAAAACAAAAAAAAACGACAAAAACTTCGGCAAAAAAAGGCAGTAGAAAGAAGGAAGGAAGGAAACACTACGTCCAAAGAAGACGACAAAAACATCACATTTATAAGTGTTTATAAAGAGGAACAATGGCCTGGAACAGCCTTCTGGAACTGATGAACACTGAAATAAAATGTTATTTATTTAATACTGAATAATGAATTTATATTAAGGGATCCAATCAACAGGGACTTCTGTTGGTGCATCCGAGTGGGATTGGTGCATTCCAGTCTCACGGTAGTTCGTGAAATGGTCACGTTATTGAATTTATTGATTTGTGTAGTGAACACATTAATGTCGTTCATTATTAAAGTAATGTATTTCAATGGGAAGCATATTTCCTGATCACAGAACGACTACGGTAGCGAGTAGTATTGATAAGGCGAAAATCCGTGGGTGGGTCAAACAACACAGGACTTTCACCCTGGAGACCGGGGATGGCGTCCTGCGTGTTTCCCTGTTGTGGCCGGCGTGTGGCGTTTCATTTCCCCGTTGTTGTGGCCGGCGTGTGGCGTTTCATTTCCCCGTTGTTGTGGCCGGCGTGTGGCGTTTCATTTCCCCGTTGTGGCCGGCGCGTGGCGTTTCATTTCCCCGTCGTTGTGGCCGGCGTGTGGCGTCTAATTTCCCGTTGTTGTGGCCGGCGTGTGGCGTTTAATTTCCCCGTTGTTGTGGCCGGCGTGTGGCGTTTCATTTCCCGTTGTTGTGGCCGGCGTGTGGCGTTTCATTTCCCGTTGTTGTGGCCGGCGTGTGGCGTTTAATTTCCCCGTTGTTGTGGCCGGCGTGTGGCGTTTAATTTCCCCGTTGTTGTGGCCGGGGTGTGGCGTTTCATTTCCCCGTTGTTGTGGCCGGGGTGTGGCGTTTCATTTCCCCGTTGTCGCTGTGGCCGGCGTGTGGCGTTTCATTTCCCCGTTGTTGTGGACGGCGTGTGGCGTTTCATTTCCCCGTTGTTGTGGCCGGCGTGTGACGTTTCATTTCCCCGTCGTTGTGGCGTTTCATTTCCCCGTCGTTGTGGCCGGCGTGTGGCGTTTCATTTCCCCGTTCTGGCCGGCGCGTGGTGTTTCATTTCCCCGTTCTGGCCGGCGCGTGGCGTTTCATTTCCCCGTTGTGGCCGGCGTGTGGCGTTTCATTTCCCCGTCGTTGTGGCCGGCCGTTGTTGTGGCCGGCGTGTGGCGTTTCATTTCCCCGTCGTTGTGGCCGGCGTGTGGCGTTTCATTTCCCCGTTGTGGCCGGCGTGTGGCGTTTCATTTCCCCGTCGTTGTGGCCGGCGTGTGGCGTTTCATTTCCCCGTTGTTGTGGCCGGCGTGTGGCGTTTCATTTCCCCGTTGTTGTGGCCGGCGTGTGGCGTTTCATTTCCCCGTTGTGGCCGGCATGTGGCGTTTCATTTCCCCGTTGTTGTGGCCGGCGTGTGGCGTTTCATTTCCCCGTTGTGGCCGGCGTGTGGCGTTTCATTTCCCCGTTGTTGCGTTCCCCAGAGCAGCCCAGTGTCGTGGCAGTTTGTGAAATGGTAACGTTCGAAAATCGTGAACTGTACACGAAATAAACGAGTAAATCGTGACCTGTACACGAATCAATAAATCAAAATAACGTGACCATTTCACGAACTGGCGTGAGACCGGGTTGTGCATTCACAGCTCGCACCAATGGGGAAAACCAACTCTAGTGTGATTCAACCAAACTAAGTCAAGACTGTCCCAACCACTTTTTCAATGCTTCCTACACCCTCGCACCATGGTAATCGTCTAAGGTGCACTGAATCTCCACAACATATCTTACCTTGTGTGCTCTTTAGTATTTCTTTGGTCGGCTCTGAAGGAGAAAGAAAACAAACAGGATGAGTTGATGGAAGGAAGGAAACCAGAAGTACTTTTGTTGTTTGTTGTTGTTTCTTTACCGGACTGTGGTCGTCCCTGGTGACCGTCTCGTGGAAGCTCGTCAGCCTGAGAGGAATGAGCTTTCTTCAGCCGCTCAGGACTGTAGCGATACCCGGGAGGATCTACAGCCGCAAACAACAACAGCAGGTACGGAAGTTTTAGCTTAATTGACCTTAACTGAACAGCTTCGGAGTCGGTGGAATGGCTATATGACTTTTTTTTCGTGTTGAATGGTGGTCGTCTCGCTCCCCTCCAGCGCCTGTGAGCGGAAAAACCACCCTTGCAACTTTGGCTCAGCGTCAGGAAGTATGGCGTGATATCAGGTATCGCCATGTAACGAATTGCTTCACAGCGCTGCACACATACGCCCATTCAGGAAGCGGATAGCTATAAAAACAAGGTAACGATGGAGTTTTTCACACTATCGTCATGGCTGAGCCAGCTAAAAAGAAGCAGAGAGCTGGGAAAGCATTGTCAGCAGAGGCGCGGGAAGTAGAGGTGCTGGAGGTGCTGCAGCACCCCCTGTTGGCAAACTGCGATGACAATAAAAGTATCGCTTATAAATATCTCTGGTTGTTGTTTCTGTTCCATGACATTTTGTATGTCATGTTTGGGGTATGGGATGACAAGTATTAGTAACAAGAGGGCTTTTCACCGAGGTTGAACAGCTGATCCACTTGTGCCTCTGTTTACCAGTGTCTACTGCTGGCTCCGAAAGGTCTTCACCGCCTGAAAACCTGGCTCCGTAGCACGATCACTCAGAGTAGACTTTCACATATCGCACTGCTTCACGTCCACAAAGACATTTTGGATGATCTGGATATTCAGGGTCTCATGGCAGAGTTTATCAGCTGAACTCCAGAGCGTATATCTACGTTTGGTGTACCGAAATCATCATAAGGTAGAGACACAGTGTCCAATCGCTGTGTCTTTTTCCTGCCGCCGTGCAGGCCCAGATGGTAGCCTATATTTAGCCTAGTATGATTGTGATTTATGTATGCCTATTAAGAATTCACTGCACTTGACAGTATCTTTGGAATAAACTCTGTTTAATCTTTGTATTTCTTGTTATCGTGACCTCAGGATGTTTGCTATTGTCTGTAAAGGTTTTTATTATAATCGCCGTCTGTTACGGGCTTACTAGCTGTCTCCCTCAGTGGACGTGGCTCCGTGCGTTCGCCGGCTTCTTTGAAAACAAATGCACATGACCAGAGGGAGAAGATGGGAGGGGGGGAGAGTCGCCAATGAGTTTTTACAACAGTGTTAGTGTTTCCAAATATCTATTCCGAAGCTGTAGCGGGAGAAACCTGCCAGCAAAAAGCCAGAAAACAGCAAAGAAATGGCCTAAACTGCATAGCGCCCTTTTGAAGACTCAACAGCAACGAGACTTGGTCGAAGCTGCTCCGAGACGTTTCCTCTCTCATCTGAGGGACGTCTTCAGTTGGGACTAAACGGTAGTTTGTTGGGGATGGGAATCACCGTACGATAGGGGTGGAACGGTACACGGAAGTCACGGTTCGGTTCAATGGAGGGAAAAGGCTGTACCACCTAGTGTCCTCCAGTCTCTCCCCTGAGCTAGCTGTCTCAGGCTGTACCACCTAGTGTCATCCAGTCTGTCCCCTGAGCTAGCTGTCTCAGGCTGTACCACCTAGTGTCCTCCAGTCTGTCCCCTGAGCTAGCTGTCTCAGGCTGTACCACCTAGTGTCATCCAGTCTGTCCCCTGAGCTAGCTGTCTCAGGCTGTACCACCTAGTGTCATCCAGTCTGTCCCCTGAGCTAGCTGTCTCAGGCTGTACCACCTAGTGTCATCCAGTCTGTCCTGAGCTGGCTGTCTCAGGCTGTACCACCTAGTGTCATCAGTCTGTCCTGACTAGCTGTCTCAGGCTGTACCACCTAGTGTCATCCAGTCTGTCCCTGAGCTAGCTGTCTCAGGCTGTACCACCTAGTGTCATCCAGTCTGTCCCCTGAGCTAGCTGTCTCAGGCTGTACCACCTAGTGTGCTCCAGTCTGTCCCCTGAGCTAGCTGTCTCAGGCTGTACCACCTAGTGTGCTCCAGTCTGTCCCCTGAGCTAGCTGTCTCAGGCTGTACCACCTAGTGTCATCCAGTCTGTCCCCTGAGCTAGCTGTCTCAGGCTGTACCACCTAGTGTCATCCAGTCTGTCCCCTGAGCTAGCTGTCTCAGGCTGTACCACCTAGTGTCATCCAGTCTGTCCCCTGAGCTAGCTGTCTCAGGCTGTACCACCTAGTGTCATCCAGTCTGTCCCCTGAGCTAGCTGTCTCAGGCTGTACCACCTAGTGTCATCCAGTCTGTCCCCTGAGCTAGCTGTCTCAGGCTGTACCACCTAGTGTCATCAGTCTGTCCCTGAGCTAGCTGTCTCAGGCTGTACCACCTAGTGTCATCCAGTCTGTCCCCTGAGCTGCGTCTCAGCTGTCCCACCTAGTGTCATCCAGTCTCCCTGAGCTAGCTGTCTCAGGCTGTACCACCTAGTGTCATCCAGTCTGTCCCACTGAGCTAGCTGTCTCAGGCTGTACCACCTAGTGTCATCCAGTCTGTCCCTGAGCTAGCTGTCTCAGGCTGTACCACCTAGTGTCATCCAGTCTGTCCCCTGAGCTAGCTGTCTCAGGC
>NC_135872.1:638568-641068 GCF_031162955.1 Sander vitreus | reverse complement strand
TGTGTGTGTGTGTGTGTGTGTGTGTGTGTGTGTGTGTCTGTGTGTGTGTCTCTGTGTGTCTGTGTGTGTGTGTGTGTGTGTGTGTGTGTGTGTCTGTGTGTGTTTGTGTACGCGTGTGTGTCTGTTTGTCTGTGTGTGTGTGTGTGTGTGTGTGTGTGTGTGTGTCTGTGTGTGCGCGTGTGTGTGTGTGTGTGTGTGTACACGTGTGTCTGTGTGTGTGTGTGTGTGTGTGTGTGTGTGTGTGTGTGTGTGTGTGTGTGTGTGTGTGTGTCTGTGTGTGTGTGTGTGTGTGTGTGTGTGTGTGTGTGTCTCTGTGTGCGCGTGTGTCTGTGTTTGTTTGTGTACACGTGTGTCTGTGTGTGTGTGAGAGTGTGTGTGTGTCTGTGTGTGTTTGTGTGTGTCTGTGTGTGTGTCTGTGTGTGTGTGTGTGTGTGTGTGTGTGTGTGTGTGTGTGTGTGTGCTCGCGCGTGTGTGTGTGTGTGTGTCTGTGTGCGCGTGTGTGTGTGTGTGTGTGTGTGTGTGTGTGTGTGTGTGTGTGTGTGTGTGTGTGTGTGTGTGTGTGTGTGTGTGTGTGTGTGTGTGTGTGTGTGTGTCTGTGTGTGTGTATGAGACCAACCTGCAGTCTGACGGCATGCTCGTGTTTCCTCTTCATGTCGTTGATGTACCACGCCACGGTCGTCATGGTGATGATCGCCTCCTCCACCACATCATAGCCCTGCTGCTGGTGGTCAAAGTGCTTCGCTATCTCCTACACACACACACACACAGAGACACACACACACACACACACACACAGAGACACACACACACACACACACACACACACACACACACACAGAGACACACACACACACACACACACACAGACACACACACACACACACACACACACACATGCACACACACACACACACACACACACACACACAGAGACACACACACACACACACACACACACAGACACACACACACACACACACACACACACAGAGACACACACACACACACACACACACACACAGAGACACACACACACGAGACACACACACACACACACACACACACACACACACACACGACACACACACACACACACACACAGAGACACACACACACACACACACACAGAGACACACACACACACACAGACACGACACACACACACACACACACACAGAGACACACACACACACACACACACAGCACACGAGCGACACACACACACACAGAGACACACACACACACACATAGAGGGACACACACACACACACGCGCATGCGTATCACAGAGGGCACACACACACACACACAGAGAGACAGAGGTGGGGGGGGGGTTACCTGGAGCAGCAGGTGGTATTTGAGGGGGGGGGTTACCTGGAGCAGCAGGTGGTATTTTGGGGGGTTACCTGGAGCAGCAGGTGGTATTTTGGGGGGGGGGTTACCTGAGCAGCAGGTGGTATTTGAGGGGGGGGGGTTACCTGGAGCAGCAGGTGGTATTTTGGGGGGGGTTACCTGGAGCAGCAGGTGGTATTTTGGGGGGGTTACCTGGAGCAGCAGGTGGTATTTGAGGATCCTCTGAACAGGTTTCAGCAGGTATGATCCCAGAGGCAGCGAACGCTTCAACAGCTCCTGACGCTCCCGGAAAAACTTGGCCAGAGATTTATTCCTCATGCAGTCAGTCAGCGCCGCCACCGAACTGAGAAACAACAACAACAACATCAACAGTCTGTCAACGCTGCCACCGAACTGAGAAACAACAACAACAACATCAACAGTCTGTCAACGCTGCCACCGAACTGAGAAACAACAACAACAACAACATCAACAGTCTGTCAACGCTGCCACAGAACTGCAACAACAACAACAACAACACAGAGACCACACACACACAGACAGAGACACACACACACACAGAGAGACACACACACAGAGACACACACACACAGACACACACACACACACAGAGACAGACAGACACACACACACACACACACACACAAACACCAAACTGATAAAAATAGCATCAAGAACATAAACAATAAAACCTTCTAAAGACAAAAGACGTTTAAAACAGCGATGAAAACTCTCAGAACTGCAACAGGAAGCAAAGGTGTGAACAGGAAGTGTGCTTCAACAGCTGTTTGATGCAGAAACTGGAAGCAGGACTCACTTGGGGTAGTTGGTGCAGTACTGCGTGTAGATCTCAAAGTACTCGCTCTGAAAACAGACAAAATCAGACACAGTTTCACAGGAACTTGTTGTGGCGATTATACTGGATTGTAATGCTGTGTTTTTTTTACGATTTTTAGTCCGTAAGTTACAACTTCAAGTCACCACCTAGCGGATACCTACCGTTGACGTTAGCTAGCGCTAGCTGATACTAGCGATTTTCTAGTCGGCGACATATTTTGGGCTTCATTTAATAAACATAGCCTGTATTAGTACACAATCCTGTGTGTATTGTTTTGATTACAATGTGTGGAATGACTTTACGCTGCCCA
>NC_135872.1:588568-598568 GCF_031162955.1 Sander vitreus | reverse complement strand
CCCCTGAGTGAGGAGTTGTAGAGTATGATGGCATGAGGGACAGAGGAGTTCTTGAGTCTGTTGGTCCTACACTGGGGAAGGAGCAGCCTTCCACTGAACAGGCTGCTCTGGTGGCTGATGACGGTGTGCAGGGGGTGGCTGCCATCGTCAGTAATGTCCAGCAGTTTGTCCAGTGTCCTCACAGGATTGCTGGTTTTGAATATGGTTTACATGAATGAGAAAAACAAACCTTGTGCCATTATCAATTTGAGATCTTCTGAAAATGCTGTCAGGCAAACTGCCTCCCAAATGTGGTGTCTCTTGCAAGTTTTACCATTTTTAGTGGGAGATTTCATTAATAGGGAAGACCAGTTTTGGCATGTGTTCATTTTGTTGAGGGAAATCTTCAGCATTATCTTTGCACATGCTGTCAGTGTTGGGCTTGCTGTGTTTCTTAAACAGCTCATCATAGATCACCATACGCTTTACAAGAAGTTGTTTTGCCGAAATATAATTCTGAAGCACCATTTTATGGTACACTATCCAAGAATGCTTGGTTTGTTTGGACCTCTTTCTCTGGTGTGGTGTATGAGATTTGAGGCAAAGCATGATCCAATCCATATCCAATGTGGTATGCAATTTCAAAAACATGCCAAAACTCTTGCTTATAAACATCAGGTTCAACAAATGTACAATTTCAAGCTTGGTGACCCGTTTTGTAAAAAATACAACGTCGACAATGCCTTTCCTGTGAACATTGGTGCTTTAAAGAAAGCTGTTGTTATACTGGAGGGACTTAAATCAGCCATGCACACAGATGTCACACATTTGTTGACTGTAAATGGCCACACATACAGGACTGGATCGGTGCTGCCACTGAAGACACAGCATCACGGGGAGCACTTATTTGGAGAGATCATTCATGTTTTACCACAGGGAGAGGTATCTCCTTGATGTTAAGTACTGTGATGAGCATTTCTATGCATATGTTGTGCAAAAAACTAGATCACGTGTGTCAAACTCGAGGCCCGGGGGCCAAATCCGGCCCCTTGCAGGTTTTGATCCGGCCCGCATTTCAATTTAGAGTCACAATACATGTAGGCCCGCCTACTTTTTGTCGCTTTTTCTAAAGTTTTTGGTGTTTTTGTTGCTTTTTTCGACATTTTTTACGCCTTTTCCGGTGGTTTATGCACTTTTTTTCAACGCTTTAGGCACTTTGTTTTAACATTTTTGATGCTTTACTCAATGTTTTGCCACTTTTTACAATGTTTTTGGCATTTTTTCAGACAGTTTTGACGTATTTTTTCGGCCTTTTTCCAACTTTTTCGGAGCTTTATTCAACGTATTTGTCGCTGGCTGAGGAACATTTTTGGCGAACGTTTTTTGGGGCTTTATGAGGCCCAAAATGTAAGTGAGAAGACTACAGTACATGAGTCATGCATGTCAATAATCTCTACATGTCTGGCCCTCGATGTGATTCTCATTTTCCAGTGTGGCCCTCTGGGAAACTGAGTTTGACAGCCCTGATGTAGATGATGTTGCAGATGTTAGACCTCTTGACATTATGTCAAATCGTAGCACGGAAGAGCTCTATCTCAATCCGAGCTACAAAATGTTGTAGGTGTGTCTGTTGATGGTGAACTTTTGTACTTGTGTTATATATGTTGTATTACAAATGAAAGTAATGCCTGTTTATATTGTATTATGTAGTTATGCTATTATAACTCTAGACTGCTGGGGAAGTTCCTTCCTCCCTATGACACAATGAGCTCTTCTCTCCTCTCTCTTTTCATTTGTTCCTTTTATGTGCATCCTTCTCCCAGAAATGCTTGTTACTAACCTAGCTCTGGGGAGTTTACTCCCCGGAGTCCTTATGTTTCTTCTTCACCCAGAATATCGCCTTGGATTAGGGTGGCACCAAGACCTGGGTCTTGGGTGCAGCTGTCGCTGTGGACCTGCTACACCCTGCTACGCTCTGCGAATCCCTGCAGTGTCCGGCTGCGTCCTGCTGCGTCCTACCGCGTCCACCCATGCTGTGCTGTCCCACATTACACCCCGTAACGCCCTGCTGTGCCCTGCTATGACATGAACTTCTCCCACACTACACCCCGTAACGCCCCGCTGTGCCCTACTATGACATGAACTGCTCCCACACTACACCCCGTAACGCCCCGCTGTGCCCTGCTATGACATGAACTACTCCCACACTACACCCCGTAACGCCCCGCTGTGCCCTACTATGACATGAACTACTCCCACACTACACCCCGTAACGCCCCGCTGTGCCCTACTATGACATGAACTGCTCCCACACTACACCCCGTAACGCCCCGCTGTGCCCTACTATGACATGAACTTCTCCCACACTACACCCCGTAACGCCCCGCTGTGCCCTACTATGACATGAACTTCTCCCACACTACACCCCGTAACGCCCCGCTGTGCCCTACTATGACATGAACTGCTCCCACACTACACCCTGTAACGCCCTGCTGTGCCCTACGATGACATGAACTACTACGACTACCATTGTAGTCTCTGTCCCATTATCTTTATTGTGACTATTACTACCACTGTTCATCACACCCCCAACCGGCACCGTCAGACACCGCCTACCAAGAGTCTGGGTCTGTCCCAGGTTTCTTCCTGAAAGGGCCTCACCACTGTCGCAATAGCTACCGCTAATGCTCTTGGGGGAATTGCTGTAATTGTTGGGGCTTTGTAAATTATAGAGTGTGGTCTAGACCTACTCTGTCTGTAAAGTGGCTCGAGATAACTCTTGTTATGATTGGATACTATGAATAAAACTTAATTGAATTATTACAAAGTAATGCCTGTTTATATTGTATTACAAATGAAGGTAATGCCTGTTAAGTTTTGAAAAAATTTGCTTTTTAAAAGGGTTTAATATGAAATCTTAAATAAATGACTAATTAAGGTATTTTTGCTTTTCATTATTGTTATATAAAAGGAAGCATTAAATGTTAATTTACACACAATTAACACTGTTATGTGTTATCTGGTGTACACATGATTTACACACAATGTGTAGAACTAACACATTTATGTGTTAAGCTGCATAACACAGCAAATGTGTAAAAATGGTTTCCACATTTGCTGTGTTGAACATAACATGTGTTGTTGTCACGGTCTGTCAGGAAAGGCTTGGACCCAGATGCAGTTAAGATGATTTATTAAACAAAAATGAAGTACATACCAAAATATCCAGAAAATAACTAATCTCAGAACAGAAGAACAGGATCTCAAAACTGGAACTCAGAGACGAAGGGTAGACTGCAGACACAAACACACTCACAGACCACAGCAACAGGATAAACAGGAAACAGAATAAACAGGAAACAGAATAAACAGAATAAACAGCAACAGAATAAACAGAATAAACAGGAAACAGAATAAACAGTAAACAGAATAAACAGCAACAGAATAAACAGAATAAACAGCAACAGAATAAACAGAATAAACAGGAAACAGAATAAACAGCAAACAGAATAAACAGCAAACAGAATAAACAGCAAACAGAATAAACAGCAAACAGAATAAACAGGAAACAGAATAAACAGCAAACAGAATAAACAGTAAACAGAATAAACAGCAAACAGAATAAACAGAATAAACAGCAAACAGAATAAACAGAATAAACAGCAAACAGAATAAACAGAATAAACAGTAAACAGAATAAACAGCAAACAGAATAAACAGAATAAACAGCAAACAGAATAAACAGAATAAACAGCAAACAGAATAAACAGCAAACAGAATAAACAGCAAACAGAATAAACAGCAAACAGAATAAACAGCAAACAGAATAAACAGCAAACAGAATAAACAGCAAACAGAATAAACAGTAAACAGAATAAACAGCTAACAGAATAAACAGCAACAGAATAAACAGGAAACAGAATAAACAGCAAACAGAATAAACAGGAAACAGAATAAACAGCAAACAGAATAAACAGCAACAGAATAAACAGGAAACAGAATAAACAGGAAACAGAATAAACAGAATAAACAGCAAACAGAATAAACAGAATAAACAGCAAACAGAATAAACAGCAAACAGAATAAACAGCAAACAGAATAAACAGAATAAACAGCAAACAGAATAAACAGCAAACAGAATAAACAGCAAACAGAATAAACAGAATAAACAGCAAACAGAATAAACAGCAAACAGAATAAACAGCAAACAGAATAAACAGAATAAACAGCAACAGAAACATAATGCTCCCACACAAGACAAACACAACACAGAGACTAATACACAGGTTAACTAACAACTAATAAGGACTAACAAGGAACAGGTGACACAACAGGTGAAACAAATCAGGGCAGAACAATCAAACAGGCAGGAAAACAAAAGACAGGAAGTCAACTATACAGGACAAAGGAGACAAGACAGACTTCAAAATAAAACAGGAAACAGAACATCACAATCATGACAGTTGTCCCTGAGCACACTCTGTAGATGTGTTGAAATTCAGCACATGTTGTGTCATTTCTAACACATCACTTCTTATTTGAAATGAATGGAGCCTACTGGCAGTCTGGCACACGTGGGTGCTCAGTATTTACCGTGGGTGCTCGAGCTCCGGAGCCCCCACGGTATCAGCGCCTATGCTTGTGGCCTGCGGGCCGCCACTTGAATAGACTTGGTGTAGAGTGTAACTTAGTTGCTGCAGCTGGTGTGTTAGCGCCATCCTGTGGTGTTCAGAGGAGCCACTGAAGAACTACACTCAGTGTTACAAATAACACATTCACATCTTCTTTTACTTTTAATGCATTGATTTGTGTGTGTCTCTGTGTGTCTGTCTGTCTGTGTGTGTCTGTGTGTGTGTGTGTGTGTGTGTGTGTGTGTGTGTGTCTCTGTGTGTGTGTGTGTGTGTGTGTGTCTCTGTGTGTGTGTGTGTGTGTGTGTGTGTGTGTCTCTGTGTGTGTGTGTGTGTGTGTGTGTGTGTGTGTGTCTCTGTGTGTCTGTCTGTCTGTGTGTGTCTGTGTGTGTGTGTGTGTGTGTGTGTGTGTGTGTGTGTCTCTGTGTGTGTGTGTCTGTGTGTGTCTGGGTGTGTGTGTGTGTGTGTGTGTCTCTGTGTGTGTGTGTGTGTGTGTGTGTGTGTGTGTGTGTGTGTGTGTGTGTGTGTGTGTGTGTGTCTGTGTGTGTGTGTGTACGTGTGTGTGTGTGTCTCTGTGTGTCTGTCTGTCTGTGTGTGTCTGTGTGTGTGTCTGTGTGTGTGTGTGTGTGTGTGTGTCTCTGTGTGTGTGTGTGTGTGTGTGTGTCTGTGTGTGTGTGTGTGTGTGTGTCTCTGTGTGTGTGTGTGTCTGTGTGTGCTGTGTGTGTGTGTGTGTGTGTGTGTGTGTGTGTGTGTGTGTGTGTGTGTGTGTCTCTGTGTGTGTCTCTGTGTGTGTGTGTGTGTGTGTGTCTGTGTGTGTGTGTGTGTGTGTGTGTGTGTGCTGTGTGTGTGTGTGTGTGTGTGTGTGTCTGTCTGTGTGTGTGTGTGTGTGTGTGTGTGTGTCTCTGTGTGTCTGTCTGTCTGTGTGTGTCTGTGTGTGTTTGTGTGTGTCTCTGTGTGTCTGTCTGTCGTGTGTGTCTGTGTGTGTGTGTGTGTGTCCCTGTGTGTGTGTCTGTGTGTGTGTGTGTGTGTGTGTGTCGTGTGTGTGTGTGTGTGTGTGCGTCGTGTGTGTGGTGTGTGTGTGTGCTGTCGTGTGTGTGTGTGTGTGTGTGTCTCTGTGTGTCTGTCTGTCTGTGTGTCTGTGTGTGTGTGTCTCTGTGTGTGTGTCTGTGTGTGTGTGTGTGTGTCGTGTGTGTGTGCTCTGTGTGTGTGTGTGTGTGTGTGTGTGTCTGTCTGTGTGTGTGTGTGTGTGTGTCTCTGTGTGTCGTCTGTCTGTGTGTGTCTGTGTGTCTGTGTGTGTGTGTGTGTGTGTGTCTGTCTATCTGTCGTGTGTGTGTGTGTGTGTGTGTGTGTCTGTGTCTGTCTGTCTGTGTGTGTCTGTGTGTGTGTGTGTGTGTGTGTGTGTCTGTCTGTCTGTGTGTGTGTGTGTGTGTGTGTGTGTGTGTGTGTGTCTGTCTGTCTGTGTGTGTGTGTGTGTGTGTGTGTGTGTGTGTCTGTCTATCTGTCTGTGTGTGTGTGTGTGTGTGTGTGTGTGTGTGTGTGTGTGTGTGTGTGTGTGTGTGTGTGTGTGTGTGTGTGTGTGTGTGTGTGTGTGTGTGTGTGTGTGTGTGTGTGTGTGTGTGTCTGTCTATCTGTCTGTGTGTGTCTGTGTGTGTGTGTGTGTGTGTGTGTGTCTGTCTGTCTGTGTGTGTCTGTGTGTGTGTCTGTCTATCTGTCTGTGTGTGTCTGTGTGTGTGTGTGTGTGTGAGACAAGACTTTGGCCTTTATTGGGCTGAACGGGCGTTCTGATATCAAGCACGGTTTCTACCTAATCAGTGTCGACAAGAGGGGGAAGTGACAAGACTGTGGGTGAATTGGGGTATCTGGATGCTTCTCCTTTTTCTCTCTTTCTCTCCTCTTGTTTGCCTTTCCCTCACAGTGCAGCATGTGGGCCGGCCTCTCCTGGGATTCCTAATCACTCACCTTTTTCCCGTGGCTCATCAGCGCAGCGTCTTAAGCGTTGGCAGTTCTCTGTTCGGTGCCGGATTGTTAAGTCATGTCACGTAGGTGATGCAACATCCAGCTAGTCTTTGGGTGTTTCTCGATCTCAAGAATGCAAAGAACGGACTTGTGTTGTTGGGGAGAACGTTCTTGCAGGTTGTTCACAAGCACAGAAAACGCTGTTAACAGTTTGAGACGATGCCTTCTTCCTGTTATTGCTCAACCCCCACAGCACAGAGGCTACCTGCAGGGCTCCAAAATAAAAACCACAACAATATCACCACTTTGTACTAAAACAATCTCCAGACAAGAAAAGCTCATAATGTTACAACTATTGTAATAAGTCTGAAAAATAAAACTGATTGAGCTTTAATTTTTGGTGTTTATGGTTTAGCTCGTACTTATTCAAAAGAGTGGAACATGATATCTACTATTATTACTGTATTAGCTTAAGTCTTTTAAGCTTAAATTAAAAAATAAGTAGGCCTATGCACTGGTGTGTCCTATGTGTCCCTGTTAGTGTTATGTGTAAATATCATTTCTATATTATTGTAGTGCCCTGTCTATGCCCTGGGACAATAGATGGAAATTAGCAATTAAAATGATAAAGGTTGGTGTCTCCCCTTTAGTCTACATAACATATCATAGCATGTTACCACTTTATGTCAGCTGTTCATGTATCATACAGACTGAAAGTCAACATCTAATAAACCAGAAAACAAATACACCAAAAATATGAACTAAATACTAAATCTAATGTGTAGCCTCTGCCTGCTGCACTGTGTGTGTGTGTGTGTGTGTGTGTGTGTGTGTGTGTGTGAAGCAGGGGTGTGTATGTGTGTGTGTGTGTGTGTGTGTGTGTGTGTGTGTGTATGTGTGTGTGTGTGTGTGTGTGTGTGTGTGTGTGTGTGTGTGTGTAAGCAGTGTGTATGTGTGTGTGTGTGTGTGTGTGTGTGTGTGTGTGTGTGTGTGTGTGTGTGTGTGTGTGTGTGTGTGTGTGTGTGTGTGTGTGTGTGTGTGAAGCAGGGTGTGATGTGTGTGTGTGTGTGTGTGTGTGTGTGTGTGTGTGTGTGTGTGTGTGTGTGTGTGTGTGTGTGTGTGTGTGTGTGTGTGTGTGTGTGTGTGTGTGTGTGTGTGTGTGTGAAGCTGGGGTGTGTGTATGTGTGTGTGTGTGTGTGTGTGTGTGTGTGTGTGTGTGTGTGTGTGTGTGTGTGTGTGTGTGTGTGTGTGTGTGTGTGTGTGTGAAACTACTTATGGGTCTCTCTGGTCGACCTGGCAGCCATTGTTGTATGTACAATGTATCTTGTATCTTGCTTTCAAGTAAGCTTGCTTAGTTTTAAGGGGTATCTACCCCTTCCCCTTAGCCCTACCCCTAGATCAAAATGAGTATTGGGACAGCCCTTACTCTCACATGAACGGGCAAAACTAAGGGGAAGGTGTAAGAGTAAGGGGTAAGACAGAGAAATGAGATGCAGCCTAAGTCTGGCAGCGCCGCTGCTAGCTTACCTTAGCGTAGTGAATGGAATCCTTTGCTGCCGGTTAGCATTTCGTGAGTAAAAGTGAGCCAAAAAAACCAACTAATTACTTGTTGTGGCCTGCGCAGATTAAGACTAGACAATTTCCTAGGTGGATATTGATTTGGGACTATATTGGGTGGACGTACAGGCGTAGCACTGCAACTTGGACGCAACAATCTAAGGATGATAAGGATATCATCTAAGAGGACGTTGTATTTTCAAACAACCTCTTGTGCGAACTGCTGTTAAAAGCATGTGTGTTTAAGTTTGTGGGGCGACCTTATGGAACGGACTGAACAATGACATCAAACAGAGCCATAATATCATTCAGTTCAAAAATAAATTTATGAAATCATTACTTGATCAATACAGAAAAGAATAAACTGAAACATAGGAACGGAATTGTAATGTAAAGGTATTGTTGTTTATTGTTGTAAGTTATTGTAAGACAATAAGATTGTGTGCTGTATTTGCATATCTACTTACTTTGTAATAATATGATTTTGTGAAATAGGGACAGGACCAAATAAGCTATTTGCTTCCTTCTGCTCTTTCTCGAACTAATCCTTTAATATATAAATATATATATATATTTATTTTTTCATTTGGATCTGCACATTGCCAAGCTGAACAGTCTGTAAACTTAGTTTCTCTGCAGGTTGATGAAGGTGATCTTTCTGCAGCTTTTTCTCTGTGCATCGTTGTGTTGATCGGCACCGGAGATGGTCCAGTGGTGAAGGACGCCGATGCCCACAGGGAGGACACGGGTTCAAACCCCACCTCAGGTATGTCACACAGGAGTGAGTGCTGTGCAACTAACAACTTTCAAACCTTGTGTTCACAAACATCGAACCTTGAAAACAACTTTAAATGTAAATTATAGAAAAGTATTGCAGGTTCCATTTGTATCTTAAAGGTGTACGATGAGTTCCTGCATGGTTTCAGCCCGATTTCATTGTTGTCTCAAGTCGTAGTCCTCTCTCCTTGATCCGCTAGCTGCCTGGTCCCTGAACACACCGTGAAAAAGACGCACTAACCCCCACCCCCTCCCCCAACCATGTTGTCAGTGATTGGCTGGAGTGGTTTGTTGTATTTTGGTGCCCAGCCTGTGCCTCTAGTGTCTGTTTGATGTTTACGACCCCTGTGTTGTTGTCTCCCGAGACCGGGCGTTTTCACGGTGTGTTCAGGGACCAGGCAGCTAGCGGGTCAAGGAGAGATGCTACCATTTGAGACAAATGAAATCATGCTGAAACCATGCAGGAACTCATAGTACACCTTTAAATAGTCTCCCATGTCCAGACCTTCCTCCACAGTGCTGCAGAGGAGGGTCTGGCTAGTCCACACAGCATTCCTGGATGGGAGCAAAACCTACTCTGGTTCATTGGCATTTCTTTAAACCAATCACAATCATCGTGGGCGGGGCTAAGCTCCGGACGGAGCCACGGTGCCTCTGCTAAATAGTCTCAGGAAGGAGCTGGTTCTGGTGGAACATGTGGACGTTCAGCAGTAGTTTTAGTCAGAGGGACAGATAGAATAGCTAGCTGTCTGGATTTACAGACAGACAGACAGACAGACAGACAGACAGGCAGGCAGACAGACAGACAGACAGACAGACAGTCTAGCTAGCTGTCTGGATTTACAGAGCAGACAGACAGACAGACAGACAGGCAGACAGACAGACAGACAGATAGTCTAGCTAGCTGTCTGGATTTACAGACAGACAGACAGACAGACAGACAGACAGACAGACAGGCAGACAGACAGACAGACAGATAGGCTAGCTAGCTGTCTGGATTTACCCTGCAGACAGACAGACAGTCAGACTAGCTGGCAGTCTGCATGCACTGCAGACAGACAGATAGTCTAGCTAGCTGTCTGGATTTACAGACAGACAGACAG
>NC_135872.1:507500-535000 GCF_031162955.1 Sander vitreus | reverse complement strand
ACGGACACGTGACTAACACCATTTGAGGCATACGACTTAGTCTCTCAGACCTTTAGAAGGAAAGTTACAGCATAAAGTGCTTAAGCCACGCCCACAAACGCTTTAAAAGTCATATTTCCACTTTAAAAATGACTTTTACCTCACTTCCCGTCGTCGTACTGAGATAAGACTGACACCGTTGGATTCGGGGGTTCCTGCTCTTCCTTCCTGCGCTTCCTTCCTGCATTCTTTTCACACCCCAAAGCCTTTTCCATGTTTTAAGGTTTTAAACCGTGACAAAAGCGACTGTTGCATGTGAAGACGTCAGAGGTGCAGTCTGTACACACCAATTCTAATTTGAACAGCGCCTCCTGTAGTTGTGCGGTGTATGGAACACAGGAAGGACTTTGATGAGCTGGCCGGGAGTTCTGGACCTCTGGACCTCTGGACCCCTGGGCCTGGCTGACAAAGGGTGGTTCTAGCTTGCGCTGTTAACAGACACCCTAGTCGGCCAGGTGGTAAGTTATATTCTTATTATATCAATACTATGTTAAGATCATAACAAACTTAAAAAAAACTTTAAATACAAAATAGTATAAAATCAACAATGAATTCATTATTCACTTGAGATACGGTAACACTTTTGTGCCAATAATATCATTCTTTAAATATGGTAACACTTGCGTTATAAAATGCAATTTTTCAAACATTCTTTTCCTTTAAGATACGGCAATACTTTTTGTGCCAAATAATATACTTTTTTCAAACAATTTTCTTAAAATAGATACTAATATACTTCAAACTGTCTATAATCTAGGATAAACTTTGAATTGGCTATAGGACACACTCAGGGTTTGATCAACCTTGGTGGGCCGCCCTTGGTTGAGGGTGTATAGAAGGTAATGGCGAAACACCTGATGATTCCAAGGTTCTCTACTGATGATGTGTCCTACAATTTAGCATTCAATTGTACTGATAATATAAAATTTAAAAAAGCAAAGACATTCCCAACTCAACTTTAACAAAATAGGACACAAAATAGGAAACAAAGTAGGAACTTACGGTTTATGCACGTCTCATCTTTATAACCAGTCTCTATTATAATCAGTCCGAACACCCCTCCTTCCCTCCCCCCATCCCCCTCTCTCTCTCTCTCTCTCTCTCTCTCTCTCTGCTCTCTCTCTCTTTCTCGCTCACTGCCCTCGGCGAAGGGATTCTGATGCATACTCTTTCTCTCCCCCACCTCCTCCAGACAGAGGGATGGGTCTTTTCTCCCCCCACCTCCTCCAGACAGAGGGATGGGTCTCTCCTTTTCCTCCCCACCTCCTCCAGACAGAGGAATGGGTCTTCCTCTCCCCCCTCTCACCCCACCATCCCTTTCCTCCAGCAGGAAGACCTCACCTCTCTCCTTTTCTCTATCCCTCCTTTGGACAAAGGATTCACCGCTTTTTATTCATTGGGTACAGCGGTCTTTAGAGGGGGAAACTCTGAGTGACATGCGGCGGCCCGTGCACACCGTTAGTCTCCATTTCAACCACGTAGTCGTCGGACGCGTGGGGAGGCTTCTGGGATCCGAACACACCTAACCCCTAACCCTAACCCCTAACCCTAACCACTCGTCTTTTTGCCTAAACTTAACCTGCTGATCTAAACCAGAGTGGTTGTTTGTTGTTGGACTTCTGTGCTAGTCATGGATTGTCTATAACGAACACCATGTTCGAACATAGGGATGCTCATAAGTGTACTTGGTACCAGAGCACCCCTAGGCCAAAGGTCAATGATCGATTTTATAATCGTTTCATCTGATCTGAGGCCATATGTTTTGGACACTCGGGTGAAGAGAGGGGCGGAGCTGTCAACCGATCACCATCTGGTGGTGAGTTGGGTCAGGGGTGGGGGAAGACTCTGGACAGACCTGGTAAGCCCAAAGCGGGTAGTGCGGGTAAATTGGGAACGTCTGGAGGAGGCCCCTGTCCGACAGACTTTCAACTCACACCTCCGGCGGAGCTTTTCGTGCATCCCTGTGGAGGCTGGGGGCATTGAACCCGAGTGGACAATGTTCAAAGTTTCCATTGCTGAAGCTGCGGTGAGGAGCTGTGGTCTTAGGGTCTTAGGTGCCTCAAGGGGCGGTAACCCACGAACACCGTGGTGGACACCGGTGGTCAGGGAAGCCGTCCGACTGAAGAAGGAGTCTTTCCGGGATATGTTATCCCCAGACGACTCCGGAGGCAGTTGCAAGGTACCGAAGGGCCCGAAGGGCTGCAGCCTCTGCCGTGAAAGAGGCAAAGCAGCGTGTGTGGGAGAAGTTCGGAGAAGACATGGAGAAGGACTTTCGGTCGGCACCAAGGTGCTTCTGGAAAACCGTTCGCCACCTCAGGAGGGGGAGCGGGGAACCATCCAAGCTGTGTACAGTAAGGATGGGGCGCTGTTGACCTCAACTGAGGAGGTAATAGGGGCGGTGGAAGGAGCACTTTGAGGAACTCCTAAATCCGACTAATCGCCCTCTATGGTAGAGGCAGAGCTGGAGGATGAGGGGGATTGGCATCAATTTCCCTGGTGGAGGTTGCTGAGGTAGTTAAACAACTCCACAGTGGCAAAGCCCCAGGAATTGATGAGATCCGTCCAGAAATGCTTAAAGCTCTGGGTGTGGAGGGGTTGTCTTGGTTGACACGCCTCTTCAACATTGCGTGGAAGTCTGGGGACGGTGCCTAAGGAGTGGCAGACCGGGGTGGTGGTTCCCCTTTTTAAAAAGGGGGACCAGAGGGTGTGTGCCAATTACAGGGGTATCACACTTCTCAGCCTCCCGGTAAAGTCTACTCCAAGGTGCTGGAAAGGAGGGTTCGGTCGATAGTCGAATCTCAGGTTGAAGAGGAACAATGCGGATTCCGTCCTGGTCGTGGAACAACGGACCAGATCTTTACTCTCGCAAGGATCCTGGAGGGGAGCCTGGGAGTATGCCCTAACCAGTCTACATGTGTTTTGTGGATCTGGAGAAGGCGTATGACCGGGTGCCCGGGAGATACTGTGGGAGGTGCTGCGGGAGTACGGGGGTGAGGGGTCCCTTCTCAGGGCCATCCAATCTCTGTACGACCAAAGCGAGAGCTGTGTCCGGGTTCTCGGCAGTAAGTCGGACTCGTTTCAGGTGAGAGTTGGCCTCCGCCAGAGCTGCGCTTTGTCACCAATCCTGTTTGTAGTATTTATGGACAGGATATCGGCGTAGTCGGGGTGGAGAGGGGTTGCAGTTCGGTGGGCTGGGGATCTCATCGCTGCTTTTTGCAGATGATGTGGTCCTGATGGCATCATCGGCCTGTGACCTTCAGCACTCACTGGATCGGTTCGCAGCCGAGTGTGAAGCGGCTGGGATGAGGATCAGCACCTCTAAATCGGAGGCCATGGTTCTCAGCAGGAAACCGATGGAGTGCCTTCTCCAGGTAGGGAATGAGTCCTTACCCCAAGTGAAGGAGTTCAAGTACCTTGGGGGTCTTGTTCGCGAGTGAGGGGACAATGGAGCGGGAGATTGGTCGGAGAATCGGCACAGCAGGTGCGGTATTACATTCAATTTATCGCACCGTTGTGACGAAAGAGAGCTGAGCCAGAAGGCAAAGCTCTCAATCTACCGGTCAGTTTTTGTTCCTACCCTCACCTATGGTCATGAAGGCTGGGTCATGACCGAAGAACAAGATCCAGGGTACAAGCGGCCGAAATGGGTTTCCTCAGGAGGGTAGCTGGCGTCTCCCTTAGAGATAGGGTGAGAAGCTCAGTTATCCGTGAGGAGCTCGGAGTAGAGCCGCTGCTCCGCTGCGTCGAAAGGAGCCAGTTGAGGTGGTTCGGGCATCTGGTAAGGATGCCCCCTGGGCGCCTCCCTAGGGAGGTGTTCAGGCACGTCCAGCTGGGAGGAGGCCTCGGGGAGACCCAGGACTAGGTGGAGGGATTATATCTCTAACCTGGCCTGGGAACGCCTCGGGATCCCCCCAGTCGGAGCTGGTTAATGTGGCCCGGGAAAGGGAAGTTTGGGGGTCCCCTGCTGGAGCTGCTACCCCCGCGACCCGACCCCGGATAAGCGGATGAAGATGGATGGATGGATAACCTGCTAGGACTATCTAGATAAATGTAGATGGAAAAAATAGGATCTACTACTATTCCCCTCATTCTACCCTAACCTTAACCACAGTTTTACATGCCTAACCCTAACCAGTTTAATATAGATTAAAAAATAAGTTACTGCAACCCTGGGGTCGTTTTCCATGTAGAAATTACAGAAAAAACAACCAGGAAGTGAGTTTTCGCCCACTTCCGGTTTTCATAGAACCAGCTGATTAGCACGTCGGGATACAGTACACTTAATGTTTTAACTGTAACTTGATTTCAACCCTCTACGACCTTCAAGAAGAACATTATAGCAATAAAAGCGCTAAGCCACGCCCACAAACGCCTTTAGAGCGATATTTTGACTACTTCTTGTAGTCCTACGGACACGTGACTAACCCCATTTGAGGCGTAAGACTTAAAGGTTCAAATGGAACTTTGTTGCAAGTCTCTCAGACCTTTAGAAGGAAAGTTACAACATAAAGTGCTTAAGCCACGCCCACAAACGCTTTAAAAGTCATATTTTTCACTTTAAAAAATGACTTTTACATCACTTCCCGTCGTCGTACTGAGATAAGACTGACACCGTTGGATTCGGGGGTTCCTGCTCTTCCTTCTGATTTCAACCCTCACGACCTTCAAAAAAGAAAGTTATAGCAATAAAAGCGCTAAGCCACGCCCACAAATGCCTTTAGAGCGATAATTTGACTACTTCCTGTAGTAGTACGGACACGTGACTAACACCATTTGAGGCGTAAGACTTAAAGGTTCAAATGGAACTTTGTTGCAAGTCTCTCAGACCTTACTCCTCACTTCCCGTCGTCGTACTGAGATAAGACTGACACCGTTGGATTCGGGGATTCCTGCTCTTCCTTCTGATTTCAACCCTCTACGACCTTCAAAAAGAAAGTTATAGCAATAAAAGCGCTAAGCCACGCCCACAAACGCCTTTAGAGCGATATTTTGACTACTTCCTGTAGTCCTACTGACACGTGACTAACACCATTTGAGGCGTAAGACTTAGTCTCTCAGACCTTTAGAAGGAAAGTTACAGCATAAAGTGCTTTAGCCACGCCCACAAACGCTTTAAAAGTCATATTTCCACTTTAAAAATGACTTTTACCTCACTTCCCGTCGTCGTACTGAGATAAGACTGACACCGTTGGATTCGGGGGTTCCTGCTCTTCCTTCCTGCGCTTCCTTCCTGCATTCTTTTTCACACCCCAAAACCTTTTCCAGGTTTTAAGGTTTTAAACCGTGACAAAAGCGACTGTTGCATGTGAAGACGTCAGAGGTGCAGTCTGTACACACCAATTCTAATTTGAACAGCGCCTCCTGTAGTTGTGCGGTGTATGGAACACAGGAAGGACTTTGATGAGCTGGCCGGGACCTCTGGACCTCTGGACCTCTGGACCTCTGGGCCTGGCTGACAAAGGTGGTTCTAGCTTGCGCTGTTAACAGACACCCTAGTCGGCCAGGTGGTAAGTTATATTCTTATTATATCAATACTATGTTAAGATCATAACAAACTTAAAAAAAATTTAAATACAAAATAGTATAAAATCAACAATGAATTCATTATTCACTTGAGATACGGTAACACTTTTGTGCCAATAATATCATTCTTTAAATATGGTAACACTTGCGTTATAAAATGCAATTTTTCAAACATTCTTTTCCTTTAATATACGGCAATACTTTTGTGCCAAATAATATACTTTTTTTCAAACAATTTTCTTAAAATAGATACTAATATACTTCAAACTGCCTATAATCTAGGATAAACTTTGAATTGGCTATAGGACACACTCCAGGGTTTGATCAACCTTGGTGGGCCGCCTTGGTTGAGGGTGTATAGAAGGTAATGGCCGAAACACCTGATGATTCCAAGGTTCTCTACTGATGATGTCCTACAATTTAGCATTCAATTGTACTGATAATATAAAATTTAAAAAGCAAAGACATTCCCAACTCAACTTTAACAAAATAGGACACAAAATAGGAAACAAAGTAGGAACTTACGGTTTATGCACGTCTCATCTTTATAACCAGTCTCTATTATAATCAGTCCGAACACCCCTCCTTCCCTCCCCCATCCCCTCTCTCTCTCTCTCTCTCTCTCTCTCTCTCTCGCTCACTCTCTCTCTCTCTCTCTCGCTCACTGCCCTCGCGAAGGGCTCCTGATGATGCATACTCTTTCTCTCCCCACCTCCTCCAGACAGAGGGATGGGTCTTTTCTCTTCCCCCCACCTCCTCTAGACAGAGGGATGGGTCTTCCTCCTCTCACCCCACCATCCCTTTCCTCCAGCAGGAAGACCTCACCTCTCTTCTTTTCTCTATCCCTCCTTTGGACAAAGGATTCACCGCTTTTTATTCATTGGGTACAGCGGTCTTTAGAGGGGGAAACTCTGAGTGACATGCGGCGGCCCGTGCACACCGTTAGTCTCCATTTCAACCACGTAGTCGTCGGACGCGTGGGGAGGCTTCTGGGATCCGAACACCCCTAACCCTAACCCTCAAACTAAAATCGACCATTAGTCAGGAATCCATAGATTTCCTAGACACGACGACCTTCAAAGGTGCCGACTTCTCCGCCACACGCAAACTTGATGTCAGTGTTTTTTTCAAAGAGACGGACACGCATGCGCTGCTCTTCAGATCCAGCCATCACCCAAAGCACACATTTGCGGGGTTGGTTAAATCTCAATTACTGAGATTCAAAAGAATTTGCACCAGAGCAGAGGATTTTAGAGCAGCTGTAAAAGTCCTTTTTTCCTCACTACTCACCAGAGGCTACTCCTACACCATGTTGCGTCAGGAGTTGAGAACGTTCACCCGAGTCAAACCAATCTGCCAATTATCATAACTTATTCTTCAGAAAATGTCAAACTCGCACAACAATTAAAAAGGAATTTTATTTCTGCTGGAGGTAACGGAATTTTTCTAAAGGATCACAGGCTGATTGCGGCCTTTAGAAAAAACCACAACCTTAGAGACATTCTGGTCAAAGCCAAACTCAGACCCTTACAGGCACACAGAACCAGGTCACAAGGGGATTTCTTTAGGCATTACAGAATGGTACAAAACCAGAACACCAAAGAGGTTTTTGAAACACAAAGGAACACCACTGTTCATCACAAAAATATTGTTTATTTAATTAGATGCTTGCAATGCACAAAGCAATATGTTGGCGAATCAGGAAACACTATGCTGACTAGGTTCACCCAACATAGATATAATATAAATAACCAGAAAAATTTACATATCCCTCTAGTACAGCATTTTATTGGCCATGGGTGGTGTAGCCTCAGGGCCACCATCCTTGAGTCCAACCCAACCTGGTCAGTGAAGCAGCGGAGGAGAGTCGAAAGGTCCTGGATCACTAGATTGGGCACACATTTACCCAGTGGTCTGAATGAGAGATAGGAGAGTTGGGAATTAGTGTAGGTCCATGGTTTGTGCATTTAATTCTGCTGCCTTCGGCAGCAGAATTCCTTTCTTTCATTCCTAACCCCCTAACTCTAACCCTCCGGCGACGAGACTCTTTGTATTTAACTCCTAACCCACTCCCCAAACCCCTATTTTTAACCTCTGTAGGGTCATAAGCTGCACTATTGTGCAGAGGGGCCCTCCCTTGGGTGGGTGGGGGTGGGTGGAATCCTGACTTCCGCCAGTAGTTTGTGCAATCAGAGCCTCGCCGCCTCCGGCGACGAGACTCTTTGTATTTAACTCCTAACCCCCTAACCCTAACCCCCCCTAACCCTCTCTACTGATGATGTGTCCTACAATTTAGCATTCAATTGTACTGATAATATAAAATTTAAAAAGCAAAGACATTCCCAACTCAACTTTAACAAAATAGGACACAAAATAGGAAACAAAGTAGGAACTTACGGTTTATGCGCGTCTCATCTTTATAACCAGTCTCTATTATAATCAGTCCGAACACCCCTCCTTCCCTCCCCCATCCCCCTCTCTCTCGCTCTCTCGCTCTCTCGCTCTCTCTCTCTCGCTCACTGCCCTCGGCGGAGGGCTCCTGGTGATGCATACTCTTTCTCTCCCCACCTCCTCCAGACAGAGGGATGGGTCTTCCTCTCTCCCCCCTCTCACCCCACCATCCCTTTCCTCCAGCAGGAAGACCTCACCTCTCTCCTTTTCTCTATCCCTCCTTTGGACAAAGGATTCACCGCTTTTTATTCATTGGGTACAGCGGTCTTTAGAGGGGGAAACTCTGAGTGACATGCGGCGGCCCGTGCACACCGTTAGTCTCCATTTCAACCACGTAGTCGTCGGACGCGTGGGGAGGCTTCTGGGATCCGAACACACCTAACCCCCTAACCCTAACCCTAATGCAAGCATGGCTTGATGACATTGCGAGGCCGGCTTCACAATGCCGGCATGACTAGATGACATTGCCAGGCCGGCTTTACAATGCCAGCTTGACTAGATGACATTGCGAGGCCGGCTTTACAATGTCCGCCCACCCACGGTTGAGGATCATCGCTTTATGATCCTGGCTATTACCCCCTTACCTAGTTCCATAACCTGCCTTGGTTGAAATACAATTACCAAGTGTGAAAAACCCACTCATTGCGAGGCCGGCTTTACAATGCCAGAATGACTAGATGACATTGCGAGTCTGGCTTTACAATGTCCGCCCACACACGGTTTAGGATCATTGCTTGATGATCCTGGCTATTACCCCCTTACCTAAAGGATACCATTTTAACTTATGTTCAACTCAGAGTGAAGATAAATACACATTACAGATCAATAATTTATTAAATAACAACAATAAATTAGTTTCAGTCTCTGACTGTTTTAGTGCTAATGGCCTTCTGTAGTGACATAAAAGTGCCACCAGATGGCAGCAGCTACATCTGAAGTTTGACAAATGACACCTCTTCCTGCTGATATTTCACAATAAGTCTTGTTAGAAACATGGGGTATGCACACTGAAACGCAACAGCGGTTTTATTTTGAAAGGGAAACAGTAAGTAGTGTGTTTATATTAACAATGGGCCTCATTCACCAACCGTTCTTACGTAGAAATGTGTTCTCAAACCCCACTTACGCACTTTTTAGGAAGATTCTGACATTCACTAATGTTTTCTGATCTTAGATTTGTTCTTAGCTAAGAACAAAATCTATGAACACTGAAGAGCACTCTTACACACATTTAAGTGATGACAGTTTGCTCCAAATAATTGGTTACTGCATTTTATTTAATTCTACAGTCGTTTACAATGATAGTATTGTACTGTAATGTATTTCTGATCATTTGTTGAAAAAAAAATCATACTATGCAAAGAAACACTAACACTGCAATTTACATCATCAACTAAACTGATTAAACTTGGTTACTTGGTGATTGATGGCGCTATTTATAGGGCCAAAATGCAGTGGTTTTTACTTTGTTACATTTGCAGCAATTATCTATACTTTCTACTCCACTATATTTCTACAACGTTCCGTTACATTTTCTGATCAGTTTTTCCCCGTGCAAAACGTCTTCCTGACCGTCACACGTTTGTCTCACCAGTGAAGTTTGGTTGCTATAGATACTGTATATATGGGGCACCACCGATCCTTCATCGGCTTCAAGCCAGTTCCAGTGCTCCAGAGCCCGGGCGCAGCGCTGCTGACCCTCGGTAATACAGTCTCCGGTAAAAGTGAAAATGTGTGTTTTTTTATTATTCCCGTTTTTAAATCATAGTTGCCATCTATTTCTCTCCACAGCGTCGTTTACTCCTTCGCCAGGCAGCGTAAGACGCGTTCATATCTTATTTATTTATTTGGCTGGACCTCTTCACATCTCCTCCCCATGTTCGCTGCTTCACACACTTTATTTGCTTACGCTTCCATGGTTATAGAAAATAAAACCGTCTTAAAATACATCCATGAATAAAACCAACCGCATTCAGATTCTAACAACATATTTCCGTTTTATGCTGGTTAGGATAACTTCTTTTAAAAGCCAGCTGGCCTTGTTTGTGGTAGTGGACATCTTCTACTTTTACTAAAGTAAATATGTCTCTGGTTATTTGTACTTTTACTTAAGTACTGAGCTTCAGTACTTCCTCCACCACTGCAATGTACAAGTCATCTGCGAAGGCGGTCTTCCGCTTCCCAGGAGGTGCACAGGAAGTGTCATGTCCTTATATGGGAATTTGCGGGGCGTTTTCTCATGCTAATTAGGAACAACTTGCACACGCTTTCAATTACGAAGACATGGGATTCATCAACCCTAAGAACACAGGTGAGAACAATTCTGCTGTTTAAGAACACGTCATGAATCAGACGTAGACTTTTCTTAAGACCATATTTAAGAGAAAATTTAGGAAGATATTGGTGAATGAGGCCCAATGTTCTGCAAAAACAACAATCTGACAGAAACAGGAGCAGATCACCCTGGAATTAATCTTCATGATTACATCAAATCTTTACATATTATACACTTAAAACGTATTAATTTTGTTATTACTTAAGTCTCATCAGAACGGTCTCTTTGTCGAGTTTATATTTTCACTTTCACTCTTACACTAGCTGTCTAACTTCTTTATTTATTCTGTTTGATTGCTAGTTATTTTACAGTAAAAAATAAACTTTAATTTAAGAAGCTAGCTGAGCACACAGTCTCTCTGCACCAATGTTCTGTTAATATTTCATCTGATATTATACACAGTCTCTCTGCACCAGTGTTCTGTTAATATAACCTGAATAGCTCGGCCTGCTAGCTGCCGACCTAGTCTGGCTATGTCCTCTGGGATGTTATGAGGAGCCTAGAAGGCTCTCGTAATGGCTGTGTTGTATCCTAGTCCTATATTGATTAGTTCAGTGTGGCTGTACTTGCATAAATATACACCAATAGGAGAGCTAGTAGCCGCTGCACCATCGTGCGCCGCCATCTTTGTTGACATTAGTGAATGTGTAGCGTTCCAATGCGTGTTTTGAAGTGTTTTTTTTAAAGTAATTTAAATACTCAATTTCAATTTGCACATCGTTAACACAACAATGACGATATTATCGTAGACGATATATATCGCCCACCCCTAGGTAGTAGTAGTACCCCCGCCTGCCAAATCCCACTTTCACCTCTGTATATATTTATATACTTCATATAAAAATGAACAATAGAAAAGGAGTAGCTTGTTAGAGGTAACGTTGTTGTGTCTGACAGCTTCATACAGCAAGCACACGAGGAGGAAGTTAATGAACAGTGTTCCCAGATTCTAATCTGGGTTGATAAAGCTGGAGGTTTCTCAGAGAGTCTGACTGTTACTCATCAAGTCTGAAGGATGTTCGGGTTCAGGATATGCTCTTTAATTAAAAATACTCATATAGGAACTCGGCAGCAGTTTGATTTTTCTGACAGAAGAGTTGAGAACTGGACATTTTATTGAATTATTGTCTACATGACAGGTTTAAGAACAAGGCAACACAAATAAATAAGTCTTTAAATGTCTAACATATGCCTTTTGCATCTTACATTAAAAACACAATTTGAGTTCTAATTTATTTTGATAGTAATTTTACTTTTATTTGGTAGTTGTAATGTGTCCAGTACAGTATTTGTCATATTCTTGTATTTTTATACTGTTATTTCATAAGTAATAAGTTACTAGGTTATAGTATCCAAGGTAACCTTGCAGCCATAAAGCTTCCATCACTGGGGGAACAAGTCAGACCGGGCTGGTATCCTTCAGGTCAGTGTCGACTGTAAAGTACATTGATGAAACCTGTAAATATTAATTTATTGTTTAAATGATTCTTGTTTTTAACTGCTCTTTATTGTTTTATGTAGATTACTTTAACTTGCATTGATGCTGAAATAAAGCTGCCTGCCTAAATGCTTTTAAATCAAACTGTGAGACTTATATTTCATATAATAAGGATAATGGTGATACAGACATGTGTCTTCCTTCCTCTCAGCTTTAATCTCGTCGTCTCTGTGGGAACTGATGTTCTCAAACAGGAAGTGATTAACTCTGGAAACCCAGCAGAACAAACTAAACAAACAGAGGCTTTATTCTATCTTTAAACACACAAACACTTCCTGTTTGTACAAACTGCAGAACATCATTATGTTTAATATTTTTAACTGGAGAGAAATGTGAACATGCAGCTCCATGACGAGAGAAACAAGCTGCTCTTATTGAGACAAAACACATATTACATTTGGCTGATGTTAGCATGAGTATTTATGATGTCATAATAAAAAGGAGCTTCAGTTTCATTAAAACTGATACATGTTCAGACATATATTGAGTAAAACCTGCAGATTTCCCCATAAATAATTGAGTTAAGTTATATTAATGAAAGTTCTTTTTAATGCCACTCATTCTTTTTAAGTAACATTAACGCATGTGTGTTCTGTAGTTCCGTATTTAAGGAATCAAGAAGTGATGCAGCAGTAACATTAGCAGAAAGAGTACAGTGCTCCGTGGTAACATCCAGGGGATCACCAAACCCGCTAGCTGGCTCGCCATGACGGAGTGAAGCATGAAGCATCTCCAGTCTGATCTACATGTGCTGAAGGTGTTCCTCCAGAACAGCAAGCGTGATGCCATCGCAGTAGTTGCAGTAGTCTAGACGTGAAATGACTAGAGCCTGAACCATAACCTGAGCTGCCTTCTGTGTTAGAAGGGGACGTATCCTTCTGATGTTATGCAGCATGTATCTACACGATCGGGTAGTTGCAGCGATGTTGGCAGTGAAGGAGAGTTGGTCGTCAAGTGTCACACCCAGGTTTCTCGCAGTCTGGGTGGGGACTACCACAGAGTTGTCAATTGTTAAAGTCAGGTCCTGGATAGGAAAGACCTTCCCTGGAGGGAAAAAGAGCTCAGTCTTGTCAAGGTTGATTTTCAAATGGTGTGTGGACATCCAAGAATAGATATCAGTCAGACAGGCCGAGATACGTGCTGCTACTTGAGTTTCAGACTGGAAAGGAGAGAATTAGTTGGGTGTCATCTGCGTAGCTGTGATAAGAATGACAGACCCGAGAGAGTTGGTGTACAGAGAGAAGAGGAGGGGACCCAGGACTGATCCCTGAGTAACCCTAGTTTTGAGTGGGCAAGGTTCTGAGGTAGATCCTCTCCAAGTTACCCAGTAGGTTCGGTCTGCCGGGTAAGATGTGAGCAAAGAGAGCGCAGAGCCTGAGACGCCCAGATCCTGGAGTGACGAAATTAGGATCTGGTTGTTCACTGTGTCAAAGGCAGCAGAAAGGTCCGGAAAGTCCAGAAGTCTCAGATAAAGAGGACTTGGGATTTTATTTTAAGACAGGTCAAGACCACAACTGCAGGGATATCACACTGTGCATTGTCTGATTGAAACTGAAACTGACTGAAACTTTTTGCTTCAAATGCAACCAATAACTTGACTAATTTCTAATTGAAAATGTGTTCCTTTTAACTCCTCTACTCGCTTTCTTAAAACACACTCCTAAGAAAGTGACTGAGGATGTGAACCGAGTTACTACCGGAGTACCTCGGTGAGTTACTACCAGAGTACCTCGGTGAGTTACTACCTGAGTACGGTGAGTTACTATCGGGGTACGGTGAGTTACTACCAGAGTACGTCCAGTCTCAGACACCACTGGAGCTTTAAACCCTGGAAACATAGCCCTTAAACAAATGTAAGTTGGCCTTTGAAGCACTTTGTCACTTTGTCTGGAATAAGTGATCTACAAATAAACTTGACTTCCTTACTGAAGGGCATTTACAACAGATGAACATCTTAGTTAACTTTGACTAACCTAACCCCTAACCCAATAATGAGATTAAACATGATTTAACTTTAACTGATTAAAGAATAATATTACAGATGAATTAAGAAACATGTATCTTATATATTGATGTGTTGATGAAGAGGAGGAGGATGAAGATCAGTCTCTGGGTCTCTGTTTGGACCGCTGGCGGTACTCCGGCAGGTGATGAAGGATCCAGGCAGCTGGCGTCAACATGGCTGCTGCAAACACCGACATAACGAAGAAGCTTTGCTGTCGGAGACAGAAAACAGCCAATCAGAGAAGAGATCCGTCTCAAACATCATCCAAAAACAATCACAAGTTTATATATATATATATATATATATATATATATATATATATATATATATATATATATATTAGGGCTGTCAATCGATTAAAAAATGTAATCTAATTAATTACATACTCTGTGATTAATTAATCGAAATTAATCGCATACATAATTAACGGTGCCTGAACCGATACTTTTAAGAAAGTAAAAAAAGAAAAGAAAAAAAAAAAAGGTACTAAACAACAGTCGGTGACATTAAAGAACGGCTTGTTTATTGCTAAGGCCATATGGTCAACATTAAATGATTAATAATGATGTATAACAATAACTTATTTCACTAGTAAACTGCTGTTGAACGACAAAAACAACAACCAGATGGAAAAGGGCATTTAACAATAACTTCAAATGCACCACGAGGCTGTAGTTTACCAGTTTCATTGAACGCACCGTCTGTGTTGTTTCTCCGACGGCAGCTGCAGATTGTTACATCCCGGTGTTGAATCCTCTACAGTAAAACACAGTCACACTTTACACCGTTTAGTGTTAGCTGTCAGCATTTTAACCGTATTAAATATATATATAGTGCTAGTGCTAACCAGCTAGCGGTAGGCTAACGTTAGCTGCTGTCGAGTATAGTGTTAACTAGCTAGCGGTAGGCTAACGTTAGCTGCTGTTGAGTATAGTGTTAACTAGCTAGCGGTAGGCTAACGTTAGCTGCTGTTGAGTATAGTGTTAACTAGCTAGCGGTAGGCTAACGTTAGCTGCTGTCGAGTATAGTGTTAACTAGCTAGCGGTAGGCTAACGTTAGCTGCTGTTGAGTATAGTGTTAACTAGCTAGCGGTAGGCTAACGTTAGCTGCTGTTGAGTATAGTGTTAACTAGCGTCACATGCAGCGGGGTTTGTGTTTCCTGTAACGTCTGTTTCAGAGCAGCAGAGAGAAGAGCAGACATATCAGTGGAGCCAGATTTTCGTCTGTATGCAAACGTCAATATGGAATGGATTCATCTGCGTTAATTTTTTTAACGCGTTATTTTTTCTCAGATTAATTAATCGAAATGAACGTGTTATTTTGACAGCCCATATATATATATATATATATATATATATAATGCCCTATCTTTAGTTACTCAGAGGATAGTACAGGAGACGGTTAAGAAGATATAGGGTTATATAATAATATTATATATAATGCCCTTTGTTTAGTATTGACGATATTTGGTTGTACCTACTACCTCAATTCAAGCACTGTCATCATCAGAAACAAACATCAACAGTAAAACAGTTTCTCTCTCTGCCATCACTAACAGCTAACCACACAGTCCGCTAAATATAATCGAATAATATCATGTTAATACTTTCACCCAGGAAAACCTGTGTCTGTCTTCTCTCCTCTTTGATCCACGCAGACACCAAGCTACTCTAACGGGAAACAGGTGTCTCGGAAACTAATTATATATTTAAATCATATATTTAAATAAGAAGCTTCTTATTTAAATATATAATTAGTTCTTTAAGATGCTTTAGAGATAAAGCTGATATTTTAATAATATAACAATAATAAGACCAGAGTAACTTCATCTGAATATAATAAGACCAGAGTATCTCAAAGATGATAATAATAAATAATAATCATAATAAACTGTTTCTTCTCTTTGAGCTCCGATGATTTACTCTGAACCCAAACACACAAAACACACATTTCCCCTGAGAGTTCAAAGGGCTGTTATATGTATTATGGTCTGTCAGAGACTTACTGCAGATATTACAGTATATATATACTGTATATATTTATATAGTATGTAAATATATAAATATATACGTATAGTATTATGGTCTGTCAGACTTACTGCGGCTCCGATCTTGTTCTTCGGAGGTTTGCTGTAAATCATCTTCTTTGTCTCTTTCAGGATTTCTTTTGGACGAGTCAAAGTTGAAGCAGAACGATTTCCCATCATCCTCAGGATAGCGCTCACCATCGTCAAGGCAACAAACACCTGTTGGTCTCTGATAGTCTGAAGAACAATACTCTGAAGTCTTCTTCTCCACGGAGTCTGACTTCTTGTTCTCCGTTTGCTGATGATGTGTTCAGGGGCAGGACAACTGGGTCTGAAGGAGGAGGAGAGGAGTGGGGGAGGAGAGGGAGGGAGGGAGAGAGGAGAGGGAGGGAGAGAGGAGAGGGAAGGAGAGGGGGGGCAGTCCCAGCAGACTGAGTACGGGTTAGCAGACTGCTGACTGGATGATTGTAATCTAATATGCTGCCATAATCAGGAATAATGTGTTTGTGTTTGCTGCTATGGTTACGTCTCTGGGTGTGCTTCTGTGTTTTAATGTGTGTACTGTATATAATACTTCATCAACCTGCCAGCTGGCATCCTCTGCAATAGTGGTTGTGTCATTTTACCTGTCTATATGTGTTCTTGTGATATGCTTATGTGTTGTATTTCTGTATGTTTTAGGCCATCAACCTGCCAGGGTCTGCAGATGCAAATAATGCACGGCTACATCTGGCACATTTACATGTTGGGTTCATGTTGATTAATGGCCTTTTTCACTGATGTTTAAGTATTTCATAAAGTCTGTCTGTGGGTTCACTGAGATATTAAAAGAGTAACGAGACGTTTTCGTCTGACTTCTCCAAGGTAAACAGAAAACTGACTTTACTTTAAACTAGGAAACAGTCAAACACGCATTCATTTCCTCTCAGTTAGATTTCTGCACTTCCTCATGTCTCTCTCAACAAAACCCTAACAAACTTAGACTCCCATAACTCCATCGGCTCCTTTTTTAACATTTAAATCATCACGTTTAAGGCCTCTCCTCCGAAACTAAAAGAGATCAGACAGAACACAGTCTACAGTCTTGCTTTTTATTGATTTTATTGGTTAGTAACTATCATTTTGTTGTTTTCTCTTTTAATGAATGTAAAGCACTTTGTAACTTTTTTTTGAAAAGCACTTTTTAAAATTATAATAATTATAATAACTAGAACTGCAAGCAGTTATGACGGAGTCCAAGCCTTCCCGGCGCGAGTCGCCGCCAACGACCCGAGGAGTGTGCGAAAGCGGAACTTAAAGCGTAACGGTGGGGAGGCAAACGTCAGGAAATATCAAGAGGTGTGAGCCGCGAGGTCTGTAGTACGTTGCCGTTGCAAATATCCCATTAACATTGTTTGAGTAAAAGGGCCAAATCTTTAGTCTACGTTGACTATAGCGCCCCCTAAAGACTGATCTTCACCAAATTTGGTACAGAGCTTCAGAGCGGCATGCCAAACAAGCATCACAAGTTTCATGGTAATACCAATTACTACGGCAGAGAAATTGCAATCGCAAACGTCCCATTTACATGCATTGAGTTATCGGCCAAAACAAATAAACGATTATAGCGCCCCCTAATGGCCGATTTTCGCCAAATTTGGTACAGAGCATTGTAGTTGGATGCTGAACATCAAGTTATTCTCTGATAGCATTTAATTTGGCTGAGATATGCTAAAATTAGTGTTTGGTAGCTAGCAACGAAAATTGGTTTGGTCGTAAACTGCGCATACTTAAACGTAGCAAAATTCTTTTGATAACTGAATTTGCTATGTGCCAAGTCTCGTGCAGATCGGTAGGTTTAAGATAAATCACGATTTTTGGCGCATAAACGTTTAGGTGGAAATGGGTGTGGCCTATATCAGGCGATTCAGCTGAATTCAGGGAACGCGTGGATGTTTTTTTTTTTTTATGTACGGTTTGGGAGTTATAAGGCCAAACACGTTTTTTCTGCTATAGCGCCACCTAGTGGTGGAAGTGGGAGAATTTTTTGGTCTGAGGTCCTTGCAGGGATCAGGGGTCTCATTTATAAACGTGGCATACGCACAAAACGGGGCTGAAAATGTGCGTATGCCATTTCCCACGCAAGGTTGTGATTTATAAAAAACTAACTTGACGGGAGAATGTGCGGTCCTCCACGCAAACTCTGACCCATGAGTACGCACATTTTGGGGACAAAATAGGAATTAGCGACACAGATGGTGAGGTGGTGAACTGAAGTCAGACTGCAGAAAGTAAATGGGAATAACAATTACTCTTAATATGTTCAAGTATTGATGCCTCACGCACATTTTTTCACTCCATATCATCCACGTTACCATGAAGATTAAATCCAGCAGTGGTATTTCTCTTGTACTGAGTGATAACTGTTCCATAAACACCTCAAACTGAAATCTTAAATAAAAATTTGTTCTTAATGTTTAATCAGCGCTGTCTCGTCATCACATTGTCCAATACGGAGCGCAGGAGGAGAAGACGGCCCGACTCCATGGAATACAGGATAGCATTTAAATACCCTAGCATTAGATAACTGCAGAACACAGTGTAAATAACTAAATATATGTCTTTAATACTGAGCTTATATCATCCAATGTCAAAATCTGAAAATACAGCTGTTAAGCTCTCGCGCAATCGTTACCCTTAATGTCCTCGTTATCTGTCCTAACTTTAATACTGTTCGTGACAAAACCTGCATGAAGAAAAGTGTGTTTTCCTATTACACTTTCTTTCATCTTCAGATTGTATCTTGGGGGGGGGGGGGGGGGATACCACTAGTTGATGCTGTGTTGGCAAGGTGTTAACAATCACAAATTGTTGTAAAAATATTAATACTGCGGTGACCCCCCCTTGTGTGTAATGCTGCATGATGGCACTGCTGCCCTGCAGGAGGACTACACTAATGGAAGAATCAGGAGAGAGAGAGACTCCAGGGACCATGATGATGATGACTGGCTCATATGATGATTTAGATTCCCTAAAGCTGAGCTCTTAGATCTATGTACTGAACTGGGTGCAGTAGAGAGGGCAACGCGCTGGAACTGTGCCATCCTGGTCCAAATACAGGTCCTCGCCACGCTGGGGGAAACCAGCTGTTTCCAGAGGGAAATGTCAGACAGCTAAGTGTTTTTTTATATAAATATTATATAATCTTCAACTTTATCACTAAGGCTTGTTTGGATATAATATATAGTTCTGTTAAATCTTATTATATATACGTCTGGTATATCGAAGCTGTCCCTGAGTGCCGTGGTTAAAAATGGGCGTGTACAGGGCGGGATAAGAGGCTGATTCACGTACGCACACTTGTAGGTAATCTCTGATTTATAAAGGGAACTTTGCTTACAGGTGTACGTACACACGGTTTATAAATCAGACTTTTTTTGTACACTTATAGTAAGGATCCTACACACCGTTTTATAATTGAGACCCCTGGAACAGTCCTGAAAACGGCACCCCCCCCCCACCATGTATGGTTTAGGCCGTTTTATCAACGGAAAAATAATGATCCTTAGGAAAGCAATAGGGTTCCACAGCTCCGCCCCCTCGGGCTTGGACCCCTAATTATTATAAAATGTTTCCAGCCGACAGCAACTGTTAAACTGATAAAGAGACGGCAGCTGGTCAACTATCAGCTGATTACATCTGCAAACAGCTGACGGAGTGAGTGTTGTTCCTCCATATCAGATCTCCAAAATCAAAAACCTATTGTGCGACCTTTAAACACTAGTCCATGCCCTCGTGTGTGTGTGTGTGTGTGTGTGTGTGTGTGTGTGTGTGTGTGTATGTATGTATGTATGTGTATATATGTATATATATATATATATATATACATACACACACACAGTGGGGAGAACAAGTATTTGATACACTGCTGATTTTGCAGGTTTTCCTACTTCCAAAGCATGTAGAGGTCTGTAATGTTTATCATAGGTACTCTTCAACTGTGAGAGACGGGATCTAAAACAAAAATCCAGAAAATCACATTGTATGATTTTTAAATAATTAATTAGCATTTTATTGCATGACGTAAATATTTGATCACCTACCAACCAGTAAGAATTCCGGCTCTCACAGATGTTAGTTTTTCTTTAAGAAGCCCTCCTGTTTTTGGTCTAAACTCCACTCGCCGTGTTTGGAGGAAGAAGAAGGATGAGTACAACCCCAAGAACACCATCCCAACCGTGAAGCATGGAGGTGGAAACATCATTCTTTGGGGATGCGTTTCTGCAAAGGGGACGGGACGACTGCACCGTATTGAGGGAGGATGGATGGGGCCATGTATCGCGAGATCTTGGTCAACAACCTCCTTCCCTCAGTAAGAGCGTTGAAGATGGGTCTTGGCTGGGTCTTCCAGCATGACAACGACCCGAAACACACAGCCAGGGCAACTAAGGAGTGGCTCCGTAAGAAGCATCTCAAGGTCCTGGAGTGGCCTAGCCAGTCTCCAGACCTGTACCCCATAGAAAATCTTTGGAGGGAGCTGAAAGTCCGTATTGCCCAGCGACAGCCCCGAAACCTGAAGGATCTGGAGGAGGTCTGTATGGAGGAGTGGGCCAAAATCCCTGCTGCAGTGTCTGCAAACCTGGTCAAGAACTACAGGAAACATATGATCTCTGTAATAGCAAACAAAGGTTTCTGTACCAAATATTAAGTTCTGCTTTTCTGATGTATCAAATACTTATGTCATGCAATAAAATGCAAATTACTTAATAATCATACAATGTGATTTTCTGGATTTTTGTTTTATATCCTGTCACTCACAGTTGAAGAGTACCTATGATAAACATTACAGACCTCTACATGCTTTATAAGTAGGAAAACCTGCAAAATCAGCAGTGTATCAAATACTTGTTCTCCCCACTGTGTGTGTGTATATATATATATATATTTTAGGGCTGTCAACCGATTAAAAAATATAATCTAATTGATTACATACTCTGATTAATCTAAATTAATCTCATACATAATTAACGGTGCCTGAACCGATACTTTTTAAGAAAGTAAAAAAAGAAAAGAAAAAAAAGGTATAAACAGTTGGTGACATTAAAGAACGGCTTGTTTATTGCTAAGGCCATATGGTCAACACTAAATGATTTAATAATAATGTATAACAATAACTTATTTCACTAGTAAATATCTGTTGAACGACAAAAACAACAACCAGATGGTAAAGGACATTTACAATAACTTCAAATGCACCACGAGGCTGTAGTTTACCAGTTTCATTGAACGCCCCGTCTGTGTTGTTTCTCCAACGGCAGCTGCAGATTGTTACATCCCGGTGTTGAATCCTCTACAGTAAAACACAGTCACACTTTACACCGTTTAGTGTTAACTGTCAGCATTTTAACCCTGTTTAATCCAGCTACTAGCTAGCGGTAGGCTAACGTTAGCTGCTGTTAACTAGCTAGCGGTAGGCTAACGCTAGCTGCTGTTAACTAGCTAGCGGTAGGCTAACATTAGCTGCTGTTGAGTATAGTGCTAACTAGCTAGCGGTAGGCTAACATTAGCTGCTGTTGAGTATAGTGTTAACTAGCTAGCGGTAGGCTAACATTAGCTGCTGTCGAGTATAGTGTTAACTAGCTAGCGGTAGGCTAACGTTAGCTGCTGTTGAGTATAGTGCTAACTAGCTAGCGGTAGGCTAACGTTAGCTGCTGTTGAGTATAGTGTTAACTAGCGTCACATGCAGCGGGGTTTGTGTTTCCTGTAACGTCTGTTTCAGAGCAGCAGAGAGAAGAGCAGACATATCAGTGGAGCCAGATTTTCATCTGTATGAAACGTCAATATGGAATGGATTCATCTGCGTTAATTTTTTTAACGCGTTATTTTTTTCTCAGATTAATTAATCGAAATTAAATCTAATTTCCTTGGCTCACTCTGCACAGATCATCAATAATCAATCAATAACCAATCAGGATTCAGCTGACTGACTTTTATTAATTTTCATTAAAAAGGAAACATTAAAAACAGAAAGACAGGACGGAGGCGTTCAGGGGCTGTAGAAGCGTCCGTCGTCTCGCCGTCTCTTACGACTCTGCTGCTGCTCGAAGAACTGACGGATGTCCTCAGATGTCACCACCTTTAAAAAACAATAATAATAAACCAGGACACACTGAGGTTTTAAACACTAATAATTAATAATCAATAATGTTGGTGGATCAGTAAAATAACAAAAGCCCAAATCAGATCTGAAACTGTTTGTCGACTCGTTATGAAACTCAGTCGCAGAGAGACGAGTTCAGGTACCGATGGAAATAATAATGCACCAAGTTTAATGTCACACCGTGTATGATCACAGTAACAATATCACAAAACAATCTCGTGTTGAAGTCACGACGACATAAACGAGGATTCATTAGTTGAACTGTAGAATATAGTTTAACATAAAAAATGGAATAACATAATTTAACATTTAACTGTGCAAACATGGCTTGGTTTAGAATATATAGTGTGATAAAATAATATATTAAATAACATCTAAATGTAAACATTTAATTTTCATAGGTGAAAAAATCTACACCGCACCCCCCCATTTTTTTTCAAATGCCATAAAATTGAATGAAACACCCCAAATTCAATGAAAGTAATCATTAATATTACTTGCATATAACGTATGCAGGGGTTAAATTGGGATTTGTTATGCCTTATGTTATTACGAGGGGGGCTCTCCGATGCTCGGAGGCGAGCCGTGGCCGGCTAGGGGCCCTGCCGCTGGAGGAGATGCGACGGAGAGGACCGGTATAACATGAACTCGTAGCGGAGACCACAGTGGACTTCAGTGGACTCTCCATCCAAACTCCCAACTGGACTTTCGTCTGCCACAACTGCCGGACTTTTTCAAATACATGTACTCCCCGTCTCCGCCGATCACTTGGTAGCGTTGGTCAGCTGTCAGCTTACGCCAGCTAGCTTCTGTTAGCTTTCACCGACCGACGGCTCGCCCAGCACATCTGTTCGCTGTAGAGCTCTTTCAGCCATGTTTCCCAGCTCAACACTAAGTTAGTGTGGGCCACTACCTTTCTGCACTGCCCAAAATGGTGCTCCCAAAATATTCCTCACTGCAACTTCTCAACGTCATCTGCTACGTCGCTTCAGCTCGCATTGCTAACATAAAATAAAAATATTGTCGGGTTGTCGGCTTCAGTTAAGAAGATAGTTCACCCCACGCGTCCAAAATTCTTATTCAAATAACCTTCGGCAACGACTGCTCTGTGGTGGAGCTCTGCTCTGAATGAAGTGACATCGTGACAAATTAATGGACTACTTGCGGAGTGATATGAAGACATGAATCAGAGGCACAAAAAACGTTCACAGCAGTGACCGGTCATTATGTTTACCAATAACCCCGACCCGTGCCTTGTGCCCCCCCCACATTTCTGGATTTATCTGGAAGAATCACACCCCTGAATTTTGCAAACATGCTTTATCTGCCTTAACAAAACAGTACAAGTTAGTAATGTAAATGCAAATAATGTAAATCAAACTAAAAGCTGTGACTACTATCACATTCACTTTTCATATGGGGCAATGGTCGCAAAACACAACACGATTGGTTGTTGTTTTTCAGCCCCGCTAGCGCTGCTAACAGCAGAAGGACCACTAGGACATCATGGGCCCGCATCTTCAAACTCTCGCTGTGGTCGCTGGGATGGAACCTTTTCAAGTGACAGAAAAGATTGGTTGTGTTTCCCGACTGACGGCATATTTTACAGGCCGTGTTAATCTGCGCTTCGTCACTTTTGAGACATCCAAACCACTGCCATATAATCGACGTCCTGTTACCTTTTTTGTCAACAACTTCCTCAGCTTTGGATGATGATGCAAGTTCACTTTCACCGTCGCTTTCGTACCCCTCGGTTCCACTCATTTCTTCCATTTTCTTCACCGCCGGTAGCTCAAACAACGCTCTGCGTAGGAAATGGGCGTGTACTTTGACGGGCAAGCCAAAAACTTATTATGTTGACTTTTGGCAGTTGGCAAACAACTTTTGGTGTGCATTACCGCCACCTTCTGAAATGGAATGGCGTTTATTTCTGCTGTGTGCTTTGTGTCTTTTAGTGAAGCCTAATGTGCACAGTCGGATGTTTGAATCACACAAACAACCGGCTGTACACATCTGGAACTGCTGATGGATCAACCTGACTGATTGATCGGGAATGTAATCAATGATTTCTTCTAATGAAGCAGACATGAAAACTGTTTTGGTTTAGTAAACTGTCCCTCAGCTGACAGACGGACACAGACATCGCACATCGGGGATTCCCCGAGAACAAAAGAAGAAATGAAAACCCAGAGCGTGTTTTTCTCCTATCCCAGAATGCATCTGTGGCTGCACAGTGCTGCAGAGAGAACTGGACATGAGAGATAATTATTAAACTCCCAGTGGTCCCAGCACAGATCCTTAGGTCTGAAACTCACCTTTCCTTCTGCTGCGAATCTCTGCAAGAAGTCCTTCAGCTCCGTCTTCATGTCGTTGTACCCTGACCAACATGGCCGACAGATACAGGCAGTTTAACGGTAGGTCTCTGGTAGTTTAATAGTAGTTATCTGGTAGTTGAGTGTGTTTTTACCGTGGATGATCTCGAGCTGCTGAACTCGGTTCAGGTTGTCCAGCGCTGACATCAGTGGGTCGGGTCCTTGGCGTCTCTGCTCGCTGCTCTTCCCTTTGTTCTCATAGGCGAGGACGGTGTCCGACTCGTCCAACAGGAAGGACAGGCCGGCCGCAGACAGACGCTCCTGGAGACACAGAAGCTCAGCAGTTATATACAGTGTGTGTGTGTGTGTGTGTGTGTGTGTGTGTGTGTGTGTGTGTGTGTGTGTGTGTGTATATATATATATATATATATATTTTCATCTAATATATAACCCACGTCAGCTGATCTTTAAAGACTTTCAGACTGGCTAGATTTAGGGTTAGATTTTAACCTTGCAGGTGTTGCAGGAGCAGAGTTTGGAGCGCCACGCTGACGGCCAGAACACGGCTCCTGATCGGACCCTTTTCTGACCAATCTCTTGCAGCTCCTTCAGTCTGCAGCCTGACTCTGCCTCTTCGTGGCCCTGCCCCTTGCAGCCTGACTCCGCCTCCTCACGGCTCCGCTTACAGCTGGGCTCCATGACATCATCACCCTGTCAGATAAAATAATGATCTCTCCGTTTTAAGTGTCACTGAATCTGACGGATAGTCAGTTTGATTCTCACCTTTAACTCTTCTTTAGGAACGTTTGTGTTCGTTTCCTCCTTTACCTCAACTGCTGCACCTGGAACTGAACAGGAAGTCATCACACAAACAGAAAGTGTAACAGCAGTAGCGGCGGTACAACCAAGGGGGTAAGCAAGCCTCCACAAAGCGTACCTCCCATGGAGCCATTTAGATGCTACCAAGCCATCACCTTCCGTTAGCATCCCATTGACTGCCATTCATTCTGATGTCACTTTGACAGAGAATACCTTTACATTTGAAGCGTTTAAAGACTCTATTTGTCCGTGGTTTATTGCTAAAGAAACACGACAATGTATAAAAGGCTCCATTACCTTGTAGCTCACGTTATGGCTCCGTAGCAGACGTTTTTATAACAATAGGCTAACGATTGGGTCATAACCACGAGACTTACTGTCTCATAGTAGAGGAGTTACCGTATAGTACAGGAGAAGCTCTCAGGCAGTTTGGACTTCCATCAGCTGTTTAAGTTTAAAGCCCGTGTTGCAGGTTAACCACCACTGTTGATTAATGGTACATAAAGCACTCGACATATGTATGTTATTGTTAAAAATGTCTCCAAATAGTGTTAAAGGCCAGCTTTTGTCGTTTTTGGTATTATTGGGTTTTTTAACGCAATTCGGTGATGACGTCACGTTGGGGAGATGTGCCTCAGCCTAGTACCAGAACTATGGTGACTGCTTCAGCCTAGTACTAGAACTATGGTGACTGTGCCTCAGCCTAGTACCAGAACTATGGTGACTGCCTCAGCCTAGTACTAGAACTATGGTGACTGTGCTTCAGCCTAGTACTAGAACTATGGTGACTGTGCCTCAGCCTAGTACTAGAACTATGGTGACCGTGCCTCAGCCTAGTACCAGAACTATGGTGACTGCTTCAGCCTAGTACTACAACTATGGTGACTGTGCCTCAGCCTAGTACTACAACTATGGTGACTGTGCCTCAGCCTAGTACTAGAACTATGGTGACTGTGCTTCAGCCTAGTACTACAACTATGGTGACTGCTTCAGCCTAGTACTAGAACTATGGTGACTGTGCCTCAGCCTAGTACTAGAACTATGGTGACCGTGCCTCAGCCTAGTACTAGAACGATGGTGACTGTGCTTCAGCCTAGTACTAGAACTATGGTGACCGTGCTTCAGCCTAGTACCAGAACTATGGTGACTGACTGGGATGAGGAAGAGGTGTTTTTACTGTCAGTGAATAGCACCGAGTGAAAGTCAAGGTTTTCTTTATATCTAGTGACGGTGATCATGTCGTTAGTTCAGATAAGTACTGGTAATCTAAATAGATCTAGAAATAGAAGGCATCATGCTAGCTATGGGCTAACTTTCCAGTCCCACCTGTGAAATCCCCGACGTTGTAAACACATATTGATTAGATATCTCATGTTTTGATGGTAGCCTACTAGCTCCAGTAACAACATATTTGCCTAGTGTTTATTTATTACTTGGACGGGGATGCTGTTCGGCTTTTCACAAGTTTAGACAGCTAGCTAACGCTTTGCTAATGTTAGCGCAACAGCGTTAGCCTAGACTGCTAGGTAAATATTACGACTGCCTTCAGAGTTTCCTATATCTGCGTCCACGTTGTCAACATAAGACCTGTGGCGTTAGTGCTCCTTTTGTACCATAATTGTATTGAATGAAATGTTAAGCTTCGCTCCTACGAGATGGGTGGGTTTTTGTTACGTACAAAGCTAACTGGCTATAGTTAGCCTGTGCGTATGCAGTTAGCTTTGTATGTAACAAAAACCCACCCATCTCGTAGGAGCGAAGCTTAACATTTTATTCAATACAATTCTGGTACAAAAGGAGCACTAACGCCACAGGTCTTACGTTGACAACGTGGACGCAGATATAGGAAACTCCGAAGGCAGTCGTAATAGTTGCCTAGCTAGCAGTCTAGGCTAACGCTGTTGCGCTAACGTTAGCAAACGTCGGCGTAGCTAGCTGTCTAAACTTGTGAAAAGCCGAACAGCATCCCCGTCCAAGCTGTGTTTCACTTTCCCTCCAATATTATTATACACATAATAAAGACACATGGACTCGGTCCAGACCAAAAGCCATATTTTGCAACACCAGTGGCACAGACCGAGACCACAGACAGTGAACAGAGACCAGTGGCACAGACCGAGACCAGCGGCACGGACCGAGACCACAGACAGTGAACCGAGACCAGTGGCACAGACCGAGACCACAGACAGTGAACAGAGACCAGTGGCACAGACCGAGACCATAGCCAGTGAACCGAGACGGTGCTTTCGTCCTTCGTCTCCCCAACGTGACGTAATGCAATGCATTGTGGGGGAAAAGAGAGTCATTGTAAACCGCTGTAAAATAGTACTACTTTTTTGTATTTTATTCCGTT
>NC_135872.1:490000-502500 GCF_031162955.1 Sander vitreus | reverse complement strand
GCTAACGTTAGCTGCTGTGTATCGTGTCATTAGTGTTTACTGTAGCTAACATTAGCTGCTATGTAACGTGTTATTAGTGTTTACTGTAGCTAACGGTAGGCTAACGTTAGCTACTGTGTAACGTGTTATTAGTGTTTACTAGCGTGACATGCAGCGATGTTTCTGTTGCCTCTAACGTCTGTTTTGGAGCATCAGAGTACAACGCAGACATTTAAGTGGCACCGTAATCCGCGTTGCTATTTCGTTCGGTAGATACCGGGCACCGGTGCCCTATTGGCACCAGATTTTAACATGCACCGTTAACGTGAACAGAAAATTGCGTTGCCTGTATCTTTTCACGGCAAACACGCATGTTTGGAAAGCGGTCGCACAACAACTGAAATGGCTCCTTCATAGTATCCTTCAACAAAGGAGGAATGTAGCATCATATGGATGTGAAAGCAGTTATAATTAGCCTATGTGACAATACAATTTGTTTTGGTTAAAATCAACAAATAATCGTGATAATTAATCGTGATCAATATATTGATCAAAATAATCGTGATTATCATTTTGGCCATAATCGTGCAGCCCTATTTTTAGCATGTATAGAGCCAGCATATTTCCACCAGACTCCATGTAAATAATCAGGACTTTTAGCATGTATAGAGCCAGCATATTTCCACCAGACTCCATGTAAATAATCAGGACTTTTAGCATGTATAGAGCCAGCATATTTCCACCAGACTCCATGTTAATAATCAGGACTTTTAGCGTGTATAGAGCCAGCATATCTCCACCAGATTCCATGTAAATAATCAGGACTTTTAGCGTGTATAGAGCCAGCATATCTACACATGTAAATGGGTACATTAAGGGTTTATTTCAACCAAACCAGAGTGGTGATTGTTGGAACAGTGGAAAGATGAACCAAGACGGCTTTTGGTAGTTTGATTTAGTTTCTGTCCACTTTGAATTAAGTGTTTTACGATGATAAAATTACTAATTATTTACATGGAGTCTGGTGGGTTTGGTGATGGTGATTTCTTGTCTGTCTGTCTGCCTGCCTCTCTGTCGGTCTGTCTCACTGTCTGTCTCTCTGTCTGTCTGTCTGTCTGACGGATCGAACAAAAACAACATGCAGCCGTTTGAATCCGTTAGCTTCACCAGTGATGCTAAGACTGTTAGCTTCACCAGTGATGCTAACAGTGTTAGCTGCTGAATAAAACAAACTTACCGAGTCAGACAGCGACCGACCCAGATAACAGTAACCGGACTGTTCACACCGAGCTGATAGAGATATAATAATAATATAATTAACTGGTTAAAAGGATCAAACACGATCAATAATAATCATCTAGCAGCTACGCGCCGTTCAACTGCTGCCACTCTGATGACCACTTCCGCTTCACTTCCCTATCACTGAGGGTCAGAGGTGACGCATTTAAAACAGAAATAAATAATCATTAAAACTATTTAAAAGAGCCAAAGAAAGAACGATCGCAGTTTAATGTGAAATGAACGTTATTACGTGATGATGTAAATACGTGTTAAAGACTGTTGGCTCTGTGGGATGTTCACGGGTCCCCCGGATATCAGAGTTCCACTGTGAAGTTATCGGTTATTGATCACAGATCGGTTCTTTCTTTTGTTTCATGTTTACATTATAAATTAAGGCGTCCTGTGCGCGCGCAGGGAGAGATAACAGAGACACAACAGGCATGTTAAAGACTGCTTTACTACTGAACGTATTAAATCCCCAGCGGCACTTGAAGGCAGCAGACGGTGCGTGATGATGCTGTAAAGATGGCGGCCGTGGCTGTGTTAGCAGAGCTGAGGCTCAGAGACGGACACAGGGAGAAAATTTGCGTTAAAGTAGAAAATAATCTGAGTTCTCTGATCAGCGGGATTCAACAGCTGAACGCGGACGCGTCACGGCTCCTCAGCGAGCTGGTGGAGCGGGAAAACCCACAGGGAGCATGCGCAGAACAAGGTTAGCTAACTGCTGCTAACTGCTAGCATTACTGAATACCAGCTGAGATGTAAACAAACTGTCTGTCTATTCCCTTACCCCCTGTCTGTCTGTCCGTCTCTCTGTCTACCATGGAGACCAACATCTGTTACTACTGTCTCACATGAAACTGCCCCAAAATCACCATCACCAAACACCATGTAAATAATCTGTACTTTTAGCGTGTATAGAGCCAGCATATCTCCACCAGACTCCATGTAAATAATCAGGACTTTTAGCGTGTATAGAGCCAGCATATCTCCACCAGACTCCATGTAAATAATCAGGACTTTTAGCGTGTATAGAGCCAGCATATCTCCACATGTAAATGGGTGAATTAAGGGTTCATTTCAACCAAACCTGAGTGGAGATTGTTGGAACAGTGGAAAGATGAACCAAGACGGCTTTTGGTAGTTTGATTTAGTTTCTGTCCACTTTGAATGAAGTGTGTTTTACCATGATAAAAGTACTGATTATTTACATGGAGTCTGGTTGGTTTGGTGATGGTGATTTCTTGTCTGCCTGTTTTATTTTCTATTCTTTGACCCCTGGCCTGTTATCTTTTTTATTTTTCTACTTGTTTGTCTTTACGTATATTTCTGTATATTTTTTTCTCTACTTAAGTACCTTCACTTATCTGTAATGAGTTTAAATAGAATGATATATTCTGCTGTTTAACCCTAACCAGGTCAGGAGGAAGAGGAGGAGAGTGATGAAGAGGAGGAGAGTGATGAAGAGGAGGAGCATCAGAACTCTCAACCCCAACCTCCCGCTAAAAGATCCAAAACCTGAACCCCTTTGAACAGCTGGGACTCTGAGACACGATGACATCACGTTTGTTTACCAGATTTAACAGGTTGATCTCTAATCTCAGGTGTTCAGCATGAGTTACCATGGCGATGACACCCGGTAACAAGTGATCCACAAAACCCTGAACCTGAAGTTACCACGGTAACGCCAAATCCCAACGTTGTCTTCTCTGTGATTATGACAATACATCTTTAATCTACAAAACCTCTGTCACAACACCAGGGGGCGCCAACAGACCATAGCAACAGACCATAATAAGAGCTCAGACTAAAGAAATAAAACGTCACATTTTATTTGTTTTTTTCATTTTATTGTCATCAGAATAAAGTTTTCATGGTTACCAGCGTGTGTCATGTGACTCGTCTTAAATACAACATCGTTTTGGGATTCAGGAAACTGACGACACAAACCCATCCTGCAGCCTATCACAGCGCGGGAGAATCAAATAATCTCACAAACAGCCAATCACAGCGCAGGAGAATCAAATCATCTCACAAACAAACAGTCTGTTGTCCGAGGGGACCGGGCTCTGTGATTGGATGAGAGACCAAGCTCTGTGATTGGCTGTGTCCTCTAGGTGATGGGGCTCTGTGATTGGCTGTGTCCTCTAGGTGTGGATGAGAGACGGGGCTCTGTGATTGGCTGTGTCCTCTAGGTGTGGATGAGCGACGGGGCTCTGTGATTGGCCGGTTTGCGGGCGGCGCAGCGGCTGCAGAGCAGCGCGAGGCAGACAGGAAGTACGCAGTAGCCGATGGCGCGGGGGTCGGCGCGCGTGCACGAGAACAGGAAGAGGAAGAGCTGCAGGTACGGCAGCAAGAAGACCGACGCCCACATCCACACAGGAAGTGGTGGCAGGCGGGCGGCAAGGCTCTGGGCCCAGCTGGGAGGGGGCGGGGCCGACGGGCCAGACACGCCTCTCTGTACGTGCTCCAAACTCACGCTGCGAACCTCAAACACGTAGTACGCCCCCCCCACGCTCAGCAGCAAGAAGAACGCCACGGAGAGCCAACCCAGCCGCTGGCGGAAGTTCATCATCCTCCATACTGGAAAATATAAACATAAACAATCATATAAACAATCTAAACATTCATCATCCTCCATACTGGAAAATATAAACATTAATATAAACATTAATATAAACAATATAAACAATAATATAAACATTAATATAAACAATATAAACGTGCATCATCCTCCATACTGTCAGGAGATACTGATTATCAGATTTCCATATAGTTATACTTCTATAAGATATTCTATTCTTAATCCCAGTTATATGTAGTCAGTTACTGCCCAACACCAGCAGATGTATGTACCGTCTGTTCCTGCCAGACTCCATTCATGTTTTAGCCCATTTAATGTGGTTAATAAGCAGCTTTAAACCATGACATTAAACTTGACCTAGGTTCACTAGAGCTGAGTTCTGCCAGACTCCATTCATTTTTCGGGCAGTTTTAGAGCTGTTGATATGTAGTTCCGTATCAGATTCCTAGTTTTAACGTTAACAACATTCCTTCTGATTAAAACTAGGTTCACTGTAGCTGACTCTCTGCGCCAGACTCCGTTCATGTTTTAGCCCAGCTTCATATCTATAACGGCTGATTTAAACCATGACATTAAACCTGACCTAGGTACACTGTAGCTGGGTTCTACAGACTCTCTGCGCCAGACTCCATTCATTTTTCAGCCAGTTTAATTCTCAGTCAGATGTTTCCTGCCGACCTCCATCTTGCTCTCTGCTTATTTACACACAGGCAGTTAGCAGCACGTTAGCACTGTGCTAAGCCGTCAGCAGCGTGCTAACGGGTTAGCTCGTGTTTCTAAATGCTCTTACCTTCCTTCGCGCTGAATCTTTTAAACTACAACTCTGCTGGAGGCTAGTTTTAACGCACTGTGGTTCCGGGGTCCCCGAGAGCTCCGGGGAGTCTCGTCGTCTCCCTCTCTTCCTGTTTGGTCACCTGACACCGGGATGACGTCACTCATAGTGACCGTCTCTGGCGCCGTCTGGAGCTCACACAGCTTCACTACAGTTTTTAATTTGATTTCATAAAACATGAAACTAAACTCGGAGCTGCGCGCGTCTCTGTTACCATGGAGACGGGCTGAAGGTGACTGCTCACGTGACATTATCAGAAACTTTCTGCTGTTCAAACACTCCGAAAATAACTAAAACATGATTACATCACTACCATTTAATAAGTAATACCATCTCCACACACAGTAACAGATTACATTTCACTGTAGTTAAGTAGTAGTTTTTGTGTACATTTACTTTTTAAAGAAGTAGTTTTAAAAATCTGTAATTTGACTTCAGTATGTTTAGTTTATAGTAATATTCTTTAGTTTATAGTAATATTCTTTAGTTTATAGTAATATTCTTTAGTTGTTTTGGCAAAGTATCTGTCAACAAACTCACATTGAAAGTAACTAAGTAACTTTTACCCTGAGTACATTTTAAATTAGTTACCTTTTACTTTTACTTGAGTAGATTATATTCCGGTAATTTAACTTGTACTAGTATATTTATTCACTATACTTAAAGGGCCCTGCCCCCTCCGCCTGTCCAGCCAATCACAGACACACACACACACACACACACACACAGACACACACACACACACACACAGACACACAGACGCACACACAACACACAAACACACACACACACACACACACACACACACAGACACACACACACACAGACACACACACACAGACACACACACACACACACACACACACACACACACACACACAGACACACACACACACACACACACACACACACACAGACACACACACACACACACCCACACACACACACACACAGACACACACACACACACACACACACACACACACACACACAGACACACAGACGCACACACACACACACAAACACACACACACAGACACACACACACACACACACACACACACACACACACACACACACACACACACACACACGTCTGTCCAGCCAATCACAGCACAGAACCCAGAAACATAAAAAGAAGTGACAGAGAGGTCAGACTCTTAGTCTCTGTTAGTGCTGCTTTTCATTTGGTGTTCCTCTGTGGTTCTGCTTCTGGTCTCTGTTGCTCTGCTGGTCTCTGTGGTTCTGCTTCTGGTCTCTGTGGTTCTGGTCTCTGTGGTTCAGCTCGTTCTGGTCTCTGTTGTTCTGCTGGTCTCTGTGGTTCTGCTGGTTCTGTGGTTCTGCTTCTGGTCTCTGTGGTTTTGCTGGTCTCTGTTGTTCTGCTGGTCTCTGTGGTTCTGCTTCTGGTCTCTGTGGTTCTGCTGGTTCTGGTCTCTGTGGTTCTGCTGGTCTCTGTTGTTCTGCTGGTTCTGGTCTCTGTAGTTCTGCTGGTTCTGGTTCTGGTCTAGGTGGTTCTGGTGATGGAGCGAGGTGAGAGTCTGCAGGATCAGCTCAGATGTCCTGTCTGTCTCGACGTCTTCACGGAACCTCTGATGTTACTCTGTGGACACTCCTACTGCAGGTACTAGTACACAAACTACTTCTACACAGTACTACACACTACTACACACTCCTACTGCAGGTACTAGTACACACGCTACTACTACACAATACTAAACAATACTACACACTACTACACACGCCTACCGCAGGTACTAGTACACACACTACTACTACACACAACTACACACTACTACACACTCCAACTGCAGGTACTAGTACACACACTACTACACACTACTACACACACTACTACTGCAGGTACTAGTACTACTAGTACACACTAATACTACACACTACTACTACACACACTACTACACACTACTATACACACTGCTACTACACACATTACTACACACACTACTACTACACACTACTACACACATTACTACACACACTACTACACACTCCTACTACAGGTACTACTAATACTACTATTACACACACACACACACACACACACACACACACACCCTGCTCTGTTGTTTCCCCCTCTCATTCCCCCTGCTCTGTTGTTTCCCCCTCTCATTCCCCCTGCTCTGTTGTTTCCCCCTCTCATTCCCCCTGCTCTGGTGTTTCCAGCCCCTAAACCGGAGACACTTGGAAACACTTCTGACCCGTTTTGGTTTGCAATCTGCAGGGTTGTGTTGCTTCTTCTATTTCCGTTGTTTCTTGCTGATATTGTAGTTATCTTATAGCTGGTAGAGGACTGGTATCTATAGGTGGTAGAGGACTGGTATATATAGCTGGTTGAGGACTGGTATCTTATAGCTCGTAGAGGACTGGTATCTTAAAGCTGGTAGAGGACTGGTACCTATAGCTGGTAGAGGACTGGTAGAGGACTGGTATCTTATAGCTGGTAGATTACAGGTAGAGGACTAGTAGAGGACTGGTAGAGGACTGATAGATGACTGGTAGAGGACTGGTATCTATAGCTGGTAGAGGACTGGTATCAATAGCTGGTAGAGGACTGGTAGAGGACTGGTATGTTGTAGCTGGTAGAGGACTGGTATCTTATAGCTGGTAGAGGACTGGTATCTATAGTTGGTAGAGGACTGGTAGAGGACTGGTATCTTATATCTGGTACAGGACTGGTATCTTATAGCTGGCAGAGAACTGGTAGAGGACTGGTATCTTATAGCTGGTAGAGGACTGGTATCAATAACTGGTAGAGGACTGGTATCTATAGCTGGTAGAGGACTGGTAGAGGACTGGTATCTATAGCTGGTAGAGGACTGGTAGAGGACTGGTATGTTATAGCTGGTAGAGGACTGGTAGAGGACTAGTAGAGGGGTGGGATGTATAGAGGACTGGTATCAATAGCTGGTAGAGGACTGGTAGAGGACTGGTATGTTGTAGCTGGTAGAGGACTGGTATCTTATAGCTGGTAGAGGACTGGTATCTATAGTTGGTAGAGGACTGGTAGAGGACTGGTATCTTATATCTGGTACAGGACTGGTATCTTATAGCTGGCAGAGAACTGGTAGAGGACTGGTATCTTATAGCTGGTAGAGGACTGGTATCAATAACTGGTAGAGGACTGGTATCTATAGCTGGTAGAGGACTGGTATCTATAGCTGGTAGAGGACTGGTAGAGGACTAGTAGAGGGCTGGTATGTTATAGCTGGTAGAGGACTGGTAGAGGACTAGTATCTATAGCTGGTTGAGGATTGGTATCTATAGCTGGTAGAGGACTGGTAAAGGACTGGTATCTATAGCTGGTAGAGGACTGGTATATATAGCTGGTTGAGGACTGGTATCTTAAAGCTGGTAGAGGACTGGTACCTATAGCTGGTAGAGGACTGGTACCTATAGCTGGTAGAGGACTGGTAGAGGACTGGTATCTTATAGCTGGTAGATTACAGGTAGAGGACTAGTAGAGGACTGGTAGAGGACTGATAGATGACTGGTAGAGGACTGGTATCTATAGCTGGTAGAGGACTGGAATCAATAGCTGGTAGAGGACTGGTAGAGGACTGGTATCAATAGCTGGTAGAGGACTGGTATATAGTAGCTGGTAGAGGACTGGTATCTTATAGCTGGTAGAGGACTGGTATCTATAGTTGGTAGAGGACTGGTAGAGGACTGGTATCTTATATCTGGTACAGGACTGGTATCTTATAGCTGGCAGAGAACTGGTAGAGGACTGGTATCTTATAGCTGGTAGAGGACTGGTATCAATAACTGGTAGAGGACTGGTATCTATAGCTGGTAGAGGACTGGTAGAGGACTGGTATCTATAGCTGGTAGAGGACTGGTAGAGGACTGGTATGTTATAGCTGGTAGAGGACTGGTAGAGGACTAGTAGAGGGCTGGTATGTTATAGCTGGTAGAGGACTGGTAGAGGACTAGTATCTATAGCTGGTTGAGGATTGGTATCTATAGCTGGTAGAGGACTGGTAAAGGACTGGTATCTGTAGCTGGTAGAGGACTGGTATCTATAGCTGGTTGAGGACTGGTGTCTTATAGCTGGTAGAGGACTGGTATCTATAGTTGGTAGAAGACTGGTAGAGGACTGGTATTTATAGCTGGTAGAGGACTGGATCAAACCAGCCTCGGTGTTCAGCCTGTTCCGGTCTCTGTTGTTAATGCTGTTAACATGTTTAAAGTTTTTATGTATAGTTTTACACAAATTGTACTTCTTTGTTAATTGTAAACCAACATAAACTATTCATTCAATCGCCATCATGTTTTCCCCCACATCAAACATTTTAATGCTTTGTTGTTGTTTTAATATTTTTCATGTAACATTTACCTGTGCAGGTGTTGTGTGCGCTCCATGACGATGGACCTGCTGGGTCAGCTGACGTGTCCCATGTGTCGCTGTGCCGTGGACGGAGACAGTCCTCGTCCCAACGTCAGCCTGGCTCGCATCATTGAGGCTCTGCAGGTAAACACACCTGAGAACACTTCACCTGTCGAGGCTCTGCAGGTAAACACACCTGAGACAGTTCACCTGTCTAAGCTCTGCAGGTAAACACACCTGAGACAGTTCACCTGTCGAAGCTCTGCAGGTAAACACACCTGAGACAGTTCACCTGTCGAAGCTCTGCAGGTAAACACACCTGAGACAGTTCACCTGTCGAGGCTGTGTCGTGTTGGTGACACACCTGACTGAATGTGTTATTGACCCAGTTCTGTTCCTCTTGACAGGAAGTGAGTGTTTCAGGCGGAGAGAAGGTGATGTCATGTTCTCAGCACCACAACCCGCTCAGCCTTTACTGCGAGGACGAACGCACCGTGATCTGTGGCCTCTGTGGAAGCATTGGGGCGCACCGCGGACACAAAATCACTCCAGTTAGCTCCGTCTACAGCCGCATGAAGGTACAACATAAACTATATATCTCCTACAGTCATATGAAGATATATAAACTATATATCTCCTACAGTCATATGAAGGTCCATCCATCCATCCATCTTCATCCGCTTATCCGGTATCGGGTCGCGGGGGCAGCAGCTCCAGCAGGGGACCCCAAACTTCCCTTTCCCGAGCCACATTAACCAGCTCTGACTGGGGGATCCGAGGCGTTCCCAGGCCAGGTTGGAGATATAATCCCTCCACCTAGTCCTGGGTCTTCCCCGAGGCCTCCTCCCAGCTGGACGTGCCTGGAACACCTCCCTAGGGAGGCGCCCAGGGGGCATCCTTACCAGATGCCCAAACCACCTCAACTGGCTCCTTTCAACGCGAAGGAGCAGCGGCTCTACTCCGAGCTCTTCACGGATGACTGAGCTTCTCACCCTATCTCTAAGGGAGACGCCAGCTACCCTCCTGAGGAAACCCTTTTCGGCCGCTTGTACCCTGGATCTTGTTCTTTCGGTCATGACCCAGCCTTCATGGCCATAGGTGAGGGTAGGAACGAAAACTGACCGACCAATCTCCCGCTCCATTGTCCCCTCACTCGCGAACAAGACCCCAAGGTACTTGAACTCCTTCACTTGGGGTAAGGACTCATTCCCTACCCGGAGAAGGCACTCCATCGGTTTCCTGTTGAGAACCATGGCCTCCGATTTAGAGGTGCTGATCCTCATCCCAGCCGCTTCACACTCGGCTGCGAACTGATCCAGTGAATGTTGAAGGTCACAGGCCGATGATGCCATCAGGACCACATCATCTGCAAAAAGCAGCGATGAGATCCCCAGCCCACCAAACTGCAACCCCTCTCCACCCCGACTACGCCTCGATATCCTGTCCATAAAAACTACAAACAGGATTGGTGACAAAGCACAGCCCTGGCGGAGGCCAACTCTAACTTGAAACGAGTCCGACTTACTGCCGAGAACCCGGACACAGCTCTCGCTTTGGTCGTACAGAGATTGGATGGCCCTGAGAAGGAACCCCCTCACCCCATACTCCTGCAACACCTCCCACAGTATCTCCCAGGGGACCCGGTCATACACCTTCTCCAGATCCACAAAACACATGTAAACCGGTTGGGCATACTCCCAGGCTCCCTCCAGGATCCTTGCGAGAGTAAAGCTCTGGTCCGTTGTTCCACGACCAGGACGGAATCCGCATTGTTCTTCTTCAACCTGAGGTTCGACTATCGACCGAACCCTCCTTTCCAGCACCTTGGAGTAGACTTTACCAGGGAGGCTGAGAAGTGTGATACCCCTGTAATTGACACACACCCTCTGGTCCCCCTTTTTGAAAAGGGGAACCACCACCCCGGTCTGCCACTCCTTAGGCACCGTCCCAGACTTCCACGCAATGTTGAAGAGGCGTGTCAACTAAGACAACCCCTCCACACCCAGAGCTTTAAGCATTTCTGGATGGATCTCATCAATCCCTGGGGCTTTGCCACTGTGGAGTTGTTTAACTACCTCAGCAACTTCCACCAGGGAAATTGGCGACAATCCCCCATCATCCTCCAGCTCTGCCTCTACCATAGAGGGCATATTAGTCGGATTTAGGAGTTCCTCAAAGTGCTCCTTCCACCGCCCTATTACCTCCTCAGTTGAGGTCAACAGCGTCCCATCCTTACTGTACACAGCTTGGATGGTTCTCCGCTTCCCCCTCCTGAGGTGGCGAACGGTTTTCCAGAAGCACCTTGGTGCCGACCGAAAGTCCTTCTCCATGTCTTCTCCAAACTTCTCCCACACCCGCTGCTTTGCCTCTTTCACGGCAGTGGCTGCAGCCCTTCGGTACCTTGCAACTGCCTCCGGAGTCCTCTCCGGAGACCTCCCTACAGTCATATGAAGATACAACATCGCCTTTTCGTCGCCTTTTTGTTGCCTTTTTGTTGCCTTTTTGTTGCCTTTTTGTTGCCTTTTTTCCGCCTTTTCAACGCCTTTTCTTCTAGTGTTTAAAAGGCGCCGAAAAGGCAACACGTCTTTTTGTATATCTCCTTCTACAGTCATATGAAGATACAACATAAATTCTGTGAGCTCAAGACTTCATAACTATCAGCTATCTAGGTTCTAAATATTCGTATGTGAATGATGTCTGTTGGCAAGCTATATAATAAAATGTTAAGTGATATTCTGTTGATTTAGGGACATAAGGTCATTTTTTACAAATACGATGTTGTGTTGAACGTCTGATTTGAATCCGACAGTGTTGATTGGCTGACTGTTTAGTTTGGTGATGTTGACTCGGAGCAGATAAGCAGTTTAATCTCACATCGTATCATCAAACAGGAGATTACAAGAGTTCAATGTTCCACAGAAACCTGATATCACCGCCATGTTTCAACAACAACAAGGTCATGAAAATGATGCTGGCCGCCTGGTTAATATTACTTCCAGTTGAGCTTTGGAGGGCCGCCGTTTTGGGGCCTGCCTAAATAATCTGAATCTTACCTGCTCTGAAAACGTCTGGACGCATCAGAAACGCTCTTGGAACGTATCAGGAACGCATCGGGAACGCTCTGGGAACGTATTGGGAACGCTTCAGGAACGCTTCAGGAACGCTTCGGGAACGCTTCGGAACGACTCTGGGAACGCCTCGGGAACACTTCGAACGCTCTGGGAACATCTCTGGGAACGCGATCGGGAACGCTGAACGCTTATCGGGAACGCCTGCGTTGAAACGCTTCGAACGCTCTGGGAACGCACTGGGAACGCTTTCGGCGAACGCTCTGAACGCTTCGGGAACGCACGGGAACGCTCTGGGAACGCGCTCTTTGGGAACGCTTCGGGAACGCTTCGAACGCTCCTGGGAACGCATGGGAGCGCTTCAGGAACGCTTCAGGAACGCTTCGGGAACGTATCGGGAACGCTTCGGGA
>NC_135872.1:450000-485000 GCF_031162955.1 Sander vitreus | reverse complement strand
TCGAGGCGCTTCCTTAGAGGTATAAAGGCGGAGGTCATCGGCAAGTTTAAAAACAAAGAAGAAACCATCATCCGGCCGTCCAATTCCGCCCTCATTGGTTATTGGTTATTACCTACTCAGAAAATCTGAGGAATTTCATACCAACCATCAAAAGGAATTTCCAGGGGGCGGGGGTCGATTGTGACGTGCTAAGGGACTGCCGCATGATCTCCACCTACAGGAAGAACAAAAATATAAAAGATATTTTAATTCACACAAACTTAAATAACAATACTGACCCCAGGGAGTCGCTTCGGGGTTCGGATGTTGGTTTTATATGTCTCCCCCACATTTTTAACCCCTACAGCAGAGTTGGTTTCAACCCAGGGCAGGTCCTGCAGCACACAACCATTAATGTGGTTTATGCAATTAGGTGCAGGGCCTGCCACAAACTGTATGTGGGGGAGACAAGAAATGCACTATATTTAAGAATCAAGCAACACCAGTATATTTTAAATAAGGGCGATGGCACATGGTTTTATATGCAGATTTTAAACTCCTCGGCTCTCAAAATGTTCAGAGCATCATTGGCCTGGAGAGAAACAGAGCCTGGACCACGGCTCAGTGTCGGGCGGCGGAGAGGAAGTGGATCCATCTTTTAAAAACCATAGACCCTACGGGTCTAAATGAAGAATACTGAAATGGATCCACTTCTCTTTTTAATCTAAGTTTTACAGGGTATTTTTTGAAACTCTCTCCACCACTTACCGTGCTCTCTAGCTCGCTCCACCACATACCATGCTCACGGCGCTCGTTGAGCCTCCGTCTAAAATTAAGACAACTAGTTAAGTTTAGGCACGACCTCCTCTTTACGCAACACCATCAGGTGTTTTAAGTCGTGCCAAGATGGTCAGATTCAGACCAATGAAACGTTTCCTAAAACAGTTTTGTTTTGTGTCCTTGTGAGTCTTTGGTCTGATCTTGATTCAGAACCAGTCATGATTTTGTTTTACAGAGACTAAAGGATTGTGCTTCTTGTCACCGTGCAGGTGGAGGTCGGTACAAAACCTAAATGGCGCCTGGGTTTGATCAAAGGAACCACTAACCGTAAGGTGAAGCTGGGGAAGAGTCCAGAGAGTGGAGTGTGGATGATTGGACTGAAGGATGGCGTTTATGAAGCCTTCCTGTCGCCCCGGGTGATTCTTCCGCTGGTGTGTCCCCCCCGCCGGCTGGGACTGTTCCTGGACTACGAGAACAGACGTCTGACCTTCTTCAACAGCGACAGTCCTGACGAGCTGGGCTTCATCTACAGCTTCAGCCTGGAGCTGCAGGGGAAGGTCTTCCCCCTGCTGGACGTCTGCTGGCATTACAGGGGAGACAACAAACACCCCCTGGTCCTCCCCCAGCCTGGCAGGGACCACCTGCCCCCTCACCCAGCCCCAGACCCCCAGCCTGGCAGGGACCACCTGCCTCCTCATCCAGCCCCAGACCCCCAGCTTGGCAGGGACCGCCTGCCCCCTCATCCATCCCCAGACACATCACACATGTAATCACTCAGAAACACAACCAACGCAAAAGCACAAAGACAGTTCACACAGAGGATCAATATTATTGGTTGTTGATATTTACTACTGCCCCATTGGCTGATAATAGGGGAACTTTTTTAACCAGGACTCTAAGTGACTAATGGGAACAACAATCACCACTCTGGTTTGGTTGAAATAAACCCTTAATTCACCCATTTACATGTGGAAATATGCTGGCTCTATACACGCTAAAAGTCCTGGTTATTTACATGGAGTCTGGTGGGTGATTTTTTTAGTTATTTCTGAATCTATTATCTTTCTTATTGGATTAAGAACATCTGAACAGTTGAAACAAACAATAAAACGTGTACTTAAAAAACTTCTGATCCAAAATGAGTTTGTGATTCTTTGAACAAAAACACACATTTATTAAAATTATTTGTCATTTCAACACTGAAATTGTTCAAAATATATCAGGATTACAAATGCAGACTTTTAAATTTAACAATTTCATAAATTAAAGTTAAATCTGCTTAATAAGAGATTTAAATGTAACATTGTTTAATGATATTTCGGCAGACTGGAGTTTTACAGGCATGAGACTTTATTTTAGTAGTTTTTATAGTGTTAGACGAATGATCAATAAGAGAAGTGATTAGAAGAAACAGTCTGAAAGTAAAACTGTCAAACATGAAACTGTTTCTGCAGACTCATAAAAACTAAATGACTTTTGAACTGATGAACTCATTAAAGTCATCGATATATAGATATCACAGTAATGAAATACAGTACAACATTACAAACGTACTTTAAACATAGTGGACACATGTTTCAAGCAAATGATCAACTTATTTTACAGCTTTATCAAATCCTCACACTCAGAAATAAATAATAACACTGCAGATATGCATATATGTATAAATATATATACCATCATCGTAACATACATGTATATATATATATATACACACACCATATATCATCCTAACATGTACATATGCATATATGTTAGGATGAAAACTAATGAATCTCTCTCTCTCTCTCTCTCTCTCTCTCTCTCTCTCTCTCTGTGTCTCTCTCTGTCTCTCTCTCTCTCTCTCTGTCTCTTTGTCTCTCTCTCTCTCTCTCTCTCTCTCTCTCTCTCTCTCTCTGTCTCTCTCTCTCTCTCTCTCTCTCTCTCTCTCGTGTCTCTCTCTGTCTCTCTCTCTCTCTCTGTGTCTCTCTCTGTCTCTCTCTCTCTCTCTCTGTCTCTCTGCTCTCTCTCTCTGTCTCTCTCTCTCTCTCTCTCTCTCTCTCTCTCTCTCTCTGTGTCTCTCTCTCTCTCTCTCTCTCTCTCTCTCTCTCTCTCTCTCTCTCTCTCTCTCTCTCTCTCTCTCTCTCTCTCTCTCCCAACCTAATCAGCTGACTCTTGGCGTTCACTCGTTCAGATAAACCAACCCTAAACCAACCAGATTTCGCCATGATTTCCAAGAGCCAATCACATTGTTGCATCCATACTTTAAATCAAAGGCACGTTCAATCTTTAAACAGTGTGCATTGCTTTGAGGTTTGTCTTCTCTCGTTTGGTGTGTGTGTGAGAGGTCAGTGGAGTCTGTAAACTTGAAGTAGTAAAAAAAGCAGAGTGCTTGTGCCAGAGATGGCGACTTAAGTCGCATACACAGTGACTTCAGACTTGACTTGAGACTTGTCCTCAAAAGACTAAAGACTCTTAAGTTGTGGGACTTGTGAACAATCTTCATTTTTAGGAAACATCTAATAAGTTGAATGTTCTTTCCATCCCTGCACAACCTTTAACCTTCCTACATAAGTAACGTGTAACACTTAACGCGTAACACGTAACACGTAACACGTGGTGTGTTTCCCTGCATTGCTGGCAACATGAGAGTGGTGCTGCTAATACGGGCAGCTTTCTGCATGTTCGATCCAAGCGACAGGCCAGGTGGTGCCAAAAGCAAAAATATGTGTAACCCTGAACGTTTTCCCCTGCATCGACCATCAAAACACACACGCACGGATCTATCATTTCAAGCGATTCCATTTGCAGTTGTAATGGAATCAAGGACAAATCTCTCTGTCGTTTTTTTCTCATTCTACAGAACATATTATGTCCTGCAAAAGAAATCCTGTCTGGACAATCCGATTACAATTTCCCACTAAAAAACTTAAAGCAGCGATGTCTGATAATGTTGATGCTTTTGATGGCTGGTAATATAAATCCAAATCCTGGTCCGGTGGGAAATTGTCTTTCAACCCCTCTGGAATTTTCAGATAGGTCTGGCCTTGGTGTCCTGCATTTGAATGTTTCGTAGTTTAATGCCCAAGTTAGACCAAGTAAAAATCTGGGCCAAGACGACCAAAACTGACATTTTGGTCTTGTCTGAGACCTGGCTCAAGAAATCTATTGTAGATAATGATGTTGTAATAGAGGGATACAATGTTTTTTGTTCTGATAGGAAAAGTAAGGGAGGAGGTGTTGCAGTCATTGTCCATCCCAAAACAGTTTGAGCTATTAGCCATTGACTTACACTATGGACATGATTGTCATCTGAATATTGTTGGCTGTTATAGACCACCCTCAGCTGTTAATGACACTCTCACCTCCCTGTCATCGGTGTTAGCTGAGTTGCAAGTAAAAGAACTCTTACTGCTGGGTGATTTAAACTGAGATTGGTTGTCATCAGTGTCAAACCAGTTTAAAGAATATTGTGATTCAGTTAACATAACTCAAATCATAAATACACCCACATAGGAATTTTTCCAGATGACGTCAGTGATCACTGTGCTGTAGCAGCTATACGAAATTGTAAGATTCCAAAAGTAAAACCTAGAATTATTAAAAAAAAGGTGTTTTAAGAACTTTGATATTCAAGGTTTTTTGCATGATTTGTTTGCATGTGACTGGGATAAACCTGTTTTAATACCTGATGTGAACTCTGCATGGCAGTATTTCCATACATTATTTTTAAAGGTCATGAATAAGCATGCACCAATCAAGAAATGTAGAGTGAAGGGCCACAATAATCCTTGGTTCACGGATGAACTGTCTGAGCTTTTTCATGAAAGGAATTCAGCCTGGGCTAGAGCTAGAAAGACTGGCCAAGAAAAAGACAGGGTGGCTTTTAGAGCCTTGAGAAATAGATGCACAGCCCTGGTTCACAAGGCAAAATCTGAGTTTTATCTTAATGAAACAAGAAATCTAAATAACCCAACTAAGTTTTGGAAAACCATCAAGTCATTGTCCCCCACTCAATCATCTAGTGGTTTCCCAAACAAAAGAGTTTTTTTGTGATTGTTGCGGGCAAAAATTCTTGATTATGCAGCACGTTTTCTTAAAAAATGCGATGGAATATGCAGGATAGTTATGCAATTTTATGCGATGAAATTGCAGGAACTTGCAAAAACTGCGTTTTCATCATGGCTTCATCGCGGGGTTTGCAGCTTTTCGATGATGTTCACGTCACGTAATTACCTCACTTCATAACGTTACTTCATAACGTTCCCATGGCAAAAGAGGAAAATGGCTGCTCTTGTGTGAAGTAAACGCAACATTTTTCAACTTTCTGCTAAGATATATGTGACTTTTTTGCAACAAAAATGCGGGGATTCTGAAATCATACAAGCCCCGCATATTTTGCTCAGAAATCTGCAATTTATGCGGCGAAAGTGCGGCGTATTTGAAAAAATGCGGCCCCCGCATAAATATGCAGACTTTGGCTGATAATCATCAGCATAATCGCGTTTTTCTGGAGGGACTGAAATGAAAGGTAAATAACCGATAGAACCGAGATGGTAGATTGCTTTAACAAGCATTTTGTATCAGCTGGATCTATATTCAGTGGATTGTCTGATCAAAATATTCGGAACATATGTCACTCAACGGGAGACTATAGTCCTAGATTCAATTTTACGCCTATTACGATTCATGAGGTCTTAATGGCCCTGAAAAAACTGGATACTCGTAAATCTGCAGGGCCTGATGAGATTGAGCCCATATTTTTAAAATTTGCAGCAGAAATCATTGCTGACCCATTGACTTATATCTTCAAATTGAAAATATTCAGCTCAGTCTACATGCATTAAAGCTAGTTCTTAATGATAAGAAAACTAAACACATGTTTTTTACTAGAACCCGTAAGCCTGGACCTTCCCTGCCTCAGCTCCACACATTACAGGGCAGGCCAATAAAATTAGTTTGCTCATACAAATACCTGGGATTTATATTGGAGAAAGACATGTCTTTTAATTTGCATATTGAGCATTTACTCACTAAATTGAAATTAAAGCTGTGTTTTTACTTCAGAAACAGTTCCTGCTTCACACAGAAAGTCAGGAAAAAGTTGGTTGAATCTACCTTCTTGCCAGTTTTAGACTATGGAGATGTGTTTTACAGACACTCCACAACGTCCCTGTTGAAATCTTTGGATTCTGTGTATCATTCAGCACTGAGATTTATAACCCATGCTAAGTACTCTACCCATCACTGTGTATTATATGAAATGGTAGGTTGGCCCTCATTCAACACAAGAAGGCTCAAACATTGGTTGACCTTTGTGTACAAATCAATAACTGGACATACTCCTTTATATTTAACTACACTTTTAGCACCTAGTAGATCTGAACATAATCTAAGATCAAGTAGATACATAATGGATGATGTTCCACAAACTAAAACAGAGTTTGGAAAAACTGCTTTTTATTAGAGTGCTCCAACTTCATGGAATGAGTTGTAATATCAGCTAAAGCTGCAGGTTTTTATTTCACATACTGAATTCAAGTCCTACCTAAATCTAATATATCAACATGCCTGCGCTTGTTTTTAAAATGTGATTTTAAAAAAATGTGATTTTCTGTTTTTATTTATTAGTAATTATTCCTGTCTATCCCTGTCTGTCTGTTACTTGTTGTCTGTTAAAGTGTATCCTCTATGTGCTGCTTTCTTGGCCAGGGCTCACTTGTAAAATAAATTGTAATCTCAATTTGATTCTTTTCCCTGTTAAAATAAAGCTTACACGTAACATATCTGCTGGGAGAGAGGAAACAAACATGTCGACGCTCCAGCAGCTGATGTGCCATTCATCAGAATTTTTGGCTTTAAAGCTTCACACAACAAGGCCCAAACTAAAGAAGCTTTGGCTTTAAAACTTCAGACAACAAGGCCCAAACTAAAGAAGATCTGACTGCTAAGTGTGTGGAATCCAGCTCAGAGACTCGAGGGCATCTCTGGCTTGCCCACACAGCTGTGTTAAATACACCGTTGTTGAGGTTACATAAACGTTGTAAAACGTCTGCAGATCAAAAAATCAATAATAATCAATAAATAACAATCAGTGCCCTGCCTTCAGTGAGCTGGATGAAGTGACAAAGCATCAGGTTTTCTCTCAGCAGTCGTCCACACATCGTTCCTGGTGCTGCAGGAAGCGAATCAAACCTCCTGGGAGCGGCAGCTTCTTCACACGCCGACGTCCAACCAGCTGGAGAACCTGCACCCTGCAGAGCTGCAGCAGCGGCCGCGGAGGTGCTGAAACACAAACCGGAACATCACCAAACTACCTGACACACTGGAACACCAGATTACTTATCTTTTTAGTAACTAAGTAGAACCTTTTTTATATCGGTTCAGGCACCGTTTTACAAGTGTCACTTTAGCACCGCTATCAGACAAAACCCAAACGATACCCAACCCTATCTGAGTTGTCTCTTGATCCTGTGGCCTCACTGGCTCGTGTAACTTTGTGTAACTTGTTTTTTGGAGACTTTCCGTGTTGTAAAACATGATGGGGAAGGTTACTACAAGGAGTTCGGTTGGCTTTATTTAGAATATGTATTATTATACATATACGATTTATCTTACTATTGCAACATCTCAGTCTCCCTGAAAATGCCTTGATTTGAAATAAATTAAATTGAATCCAGGCTACTTTATTTAAATCAGGAGCATCCAGCTCATGTTTCCAACCAGGATATTACGATAAAATATATTTATATAAAATATATATTTCTTATATTTTAGGAAAAAGTTCAGAATATTTTGACAATAAAAGTCTAAATATTTTGCCTTGACTTCCCCGGCTTTCTCCTGAAAATCAAATAAACTTTCATTTCTCTCAGAAAACTATTTCAGATAAATTAAGGGACAGTCACCTGCTTTGTCTTTGATGCCGCTCCAGTCGGAGAAGCTGTCCAGATGTTCCAGCAGTCTGGAGCAGAGCGTCACATGACCAACATAGTCCAACAGGACGTCAATGATTGGCCCTGCCCATCGGCAGATACTCGGAGCTGAGATCATCTCGCAGAACTGTCAATCAATCACAGAACGGTCAATCAAACACAGAACTGTTAATCAAACACAGAACTGTCTATCAATCACAGAACTGTGGCACTCTGTTGTGTAGTTCTATATTTAAACACTTGAAACAACCTTGGGTCACCTGAAAAACTTAAAATAAGTAAATAAATAAGAATTAAAGCTGCACTTTCATATGGTTCTTTGTAGTGTTACCTATTTAAAGCTAATGTTCTTGCACTTACTACTTGTTGTCTGGAGTTTGAACCTTCAGGGTTGAAAGCACTTAATTGGAAGTTGCTTTGGATAAAAGTGTCAGCTAAATGACATGTAATGTAATGTAAAGAAAAAGCTACAAACATAGAAAGACGAATGGACATTTAAACACCCCTGCATCCTGGGGTTAGGGTTACATAAAGTTGACTTGATCCCTCGTTGTGTAGTTGAATATATAAACCCTTCCAGCAGACTCCTGTCACCTGAACGCCCCCCGTTTGCTGCGGTGCCCTGTCGTTGTATCCCAGGTCCCAGTCCGAGTGCTTGGTTCTGATTGGAGGATGAGCACAGCTGCCGTAGACACAGCTGAAGCAGGACTGTGCGTGGCCTCCGTGGTCCAGCAGGAACTTGAACATGGGCAGGAACTTCATGGAGAACATGTAGACTGCGGGGAAGGTGGTGGGGTGCGTGGGCACGGGGGCATTGATGTCGGCGCCGTGCTCCACCAGCAGCTTCACCATCTCCATGCTGCCCATCCGCGCCGCCACCATCAGCGCCCGGAACATGTCGCGGTTGGGGTTGGCGCCGGCCGCGAGCAGCGAGCGCACGGCGTCCTCGTTGTTGTTGCTGACGGAGAAGTAGAGCACCGAGCTGCGCCGGTCCTCGTAGAGCTTTGAGCGCTCTTCGGACAGCTGGGCATTGACGTCGAAGCCCGCCACGATCAGATCCTCCAGGATGTCGTCACGGTTACGCTCGGCGGCCAGGTGCAGCGGGCTGATGCCGCTCCGCCGCACTGCAGCTTTACTGGTGACGGGGACCAACATGGAGACGATGCTGGAACAGGAAACAGAACACTGACTCTGAGATACTAAAGGTTAACTCTGTAACTTGTTCACAAGAATGAAAGAAACCCACTCTAGGGTTAGTTAGGGTTAGTCTGTAAAGGTCCTGACCCACCAACCTGATAATGGTCCTGACCCACCAACCTGATAATGGTCCCAACACACCAACCTGATAATGGCCCGGACACACCAACCTCATAATGGTCCTGACCCACGAACCTGATAATGGCCCGGACACACCAACCTGATAATGGTCCCAACACACCAACCTGATAATGGTCCTGACCCACGAACCTGATAATGGTCCCAACACACCAACCTGATAATGGTCCCAACACACCAACCTGATAATGGTCCCAACACACCAACCTGATAATGGTCCCAACACACCAACCTGATAATGGCCCGGACACACCAACCTGATAATGGTCCCGACACACCAACCTGATAATCGGCCGTCTGACAGTCTGGCGAGGTCGGTGACTCGAGTCTGTTCGGTGTGTCCGTGCCGTCGTCAGTCGGAGGAGCTGTCAGCCTTCATTTTGGCCGATTTGACTTGTTGAATCAGCCAGTGGGCAGTCGGACTCAATGACCAATCTGATTGGTGGAGTGTTAGCCCTTGACCAGCGAATCAGAGAGCTGCTAACACCAGTATCTTGTTGTTACTAGCCGTGGTATTTTCTTCCGTTCAGCGAGTAATGACAACAAGGATCCTTCTTGACTACTATCACCACTCTCTGATGAAAACAATGACTGACGACAGCGTTTTCATTTTTTGGGCGATAATACAGATTAGCGCCACCTGCTGTTATGGAGACGTATTACGTCTCATGCAGGCGCAGAACGTACGTTCAAGTTGGCGTCGCTTCGGTGTGTTCTGAGGCACTTTTTGGAACTCGGGGAGCCGACTGATCAGTCCGACTGACAGTTGGCCGATGGGTTGGTGTGTCAGAGCCTTTACTGTTTGAGGTTAATCAACATTTATCTGTAATTTATCTTGAATTAACTTTTTAATATTTCCTGTTAATAAATATATACTCTTATCTCCTTCATCTAAAATGCATGTACAAAAGCAATGTTTATATTCCAGATTTACCCAGGTAACACATTAACCAGTTACTATTTCATGCTGTGGATTTTTAACTACTGGTAAAGAAGATCCATTTTGTAGTTTTAGCAGGAGAGAAATGTGCAGGTAGAGTACAAAACTACAACCCAGCATCTGCCTTCAACATTAAAGTTAGCTGTCCTGATCTGAGCCTCTTTACTCCTGAAACGCTGGCTCTGGTCTGGGAACTGGATTTAAAACCTAAACTACAAAGACGTCTTCGAGATCTGTGTGCCTACGTGTCATTTCCTCTCTGTGCGGCAATGTGAAGCGGTAACAAGCCGGTCTTCCCGGGTTTGTTAGGGTCAGCGTTGTGAGAGAGGAGCAGCTCCACGACTTCTCGGTGTCCATTTTTAGTCGCTTCATACAGAGCGGTGGCTCCGTCTGCAGCTCGACTGTTCATGTCTGCACCTGCAGGGAGACAGACAGGGAGACAGACAGGGAGACAGCCAGGTTACAGACAGGGAGACAAACAGGGAGACAGACAGGGAGACAGCCAGGGAGAGAGGGAGACAGACAGGGAGATCGACAGGGAGAGAGAAAGGGCAAGAGGGAGACAGACAGGGAGAGAGACAGACAGAGAGACAGACAGGGAGAGAGACAGAGAGGGAGACAGACGAGAGACAGACAGAGAAGGAGACAGACAGGGAGAGAGACAGGGAGACCGACAGGGAGAGAGACAGACAGGGAGCGAGGGTGACAGGGAGACAGACAGGGAGAGAGACAGACAGGGAGTGAGGGTGACAGGGAGACAGACAGGGAGAGAGACAGAGAGACAGGGAGACAGACAGCGAGAGAGAGAGACAGACAGGGAGACAGACAGGGAGAGAGACAGACAGGGTCAGGGGCAGAACCAGAAGTTTTTTGGCCACCAGCCAGACGGAAAACATTGTCATCCTGTTTTACACAGCCGCGTGTAAACGTGAATATTCCCTTTCACTAGCCATGGAAAATATTGTCTTGTTCAGAATAAATATTTTGTTTACATAATGTAGTCACTGTTTATTCTGCCGGTGACAGAAGAGTTAACATACCGTGTGTGAGCAGGAAACGCAGCGTGGCGGGCTGCCCACTCTGTGCGGCGTTGAACAGCGCTGAGATGCCGTAGATGTCGGTGAGCTCGAGTTTGGCTCCGGCCTTCAGCAGCATGTCACAGATCTCCACGTTGTTCCGACACGCCGCTTCATGCAGCGCCGTGCAGCCCTGAGGCGTACAGGAAGTGTTCACCAGCGCACCGTGGTTCAGCAGCGCCGCCACCATCGCAGCGCTGCTCCGCTCACACGCTGCACAGCAAGGACACAAACATTTACCATTGCCTGAAGCGACAGACTAAAGGACTCTTGGATTCTGCTTTGAACACGTCTGTGTTTCCTGTTGAATTCTTTCCTTCTGTAGACTCTGCGTTATTCTCTCGAACATAAAAGGGAAGACGTGTTTCTGTCTCACCTCTGAACAGCGGCGTCTCTTTGTCATAGTTCTGGATGTTGACATCCGCTGCGGATTCCAGCAGCACCTGAACGCATTGAAGCTGCTTGTTGCTGACGGCGACGAAAAGCGGCGTCTCGCCAAGCTCCGACCGTTTGTTGATCATCCCGCGCTGAGCTGAGACGGAAATACACACCCACAGAGACATAAAGAGACACAGACACAGAGACAGAGACACAGAGACACACCCACAGAGACACAAAGAGACAGAGACAAAGAGACACAGACACACAGACACACACACACACAGACACACGCAGACACACACACACACAGAGATACACATACAGACACAGACACAAAGACAGTGAACTGTTAATCAATCACAGAACTATCACGTGTGTGTGTGTGTGTGTGTGTGTGTGTGTGTGTGTGTGTGTGTGTGTGTGTGTGTGTGTGTGTGTGTCTCTGTGTGTGTGTGTGTGTGTGTGTGTGTGTGTGTGTGTGTGTGTGTGTGTGTCTGTGTGTGTGTGTGTGTGTGTGTGTGTGTGTGTCTGTGTGTGTGTGTGTGTGTGTGTGTGTGTGTGTGTGTGTGTGTGTGTGTGTGTGTGTGTGTGTGTGTGTGTGTTTGTATGTGTGTGTGTTACCTGACAGCAGGACTCTCAGACACGTGTCCTGACCGTACCACGCCGCCTGGTGTATGGCAAGCCAGCCAGGTTTACTGGGTAGCATCAGGTTTGTTCCCGGACGCATCGTCAACTCTTTTACTGTGTTCACATCCCCGACACGGATTGCTTTAAACAGAGGCTCCTCCTCCCTGCAGGGAAACACCATCAGAGGGGTTAGAGTCAGCCCGAATGAGACGGAACAATCCAAGTGTTCAGGAAGGATCTGGAATGGCGCTAGTGTTAAAAAACCATTGTAAGTGGCTTCTATTTGGCAATGAATCTATTCTGATGATTTGACCCAATGAATAAAATGCGGATTGATGACCCTCGGATGAATGATTCTCTGCCTGACCTGATCTGGATAAACTTGAGTGTTTCTTTCATTTTGAACCTTGTCTGATTTTCACCTGAGCAAATGTGGACTTCCAATCCCTTATCTGTCTCTGACACAGTTAGCAGTTAGCAGTTAGCAGTTAGCAGCTGTTTACAGTAAACATCTCGATAACACTGCCGGCTAGTTTTTGATCATTCATAAATCTGTCTGGACTGTCTGTCTTGTGTGTAGTAAGAACTGTGGGAGGAGTTAGGTTTGATAATAATAATAATAATAATAATAATAATAATAATAATAATAATAATAATAATAATATGTTTGATTGATGGACTTCATAAATCCTGTAAGACCGAAGCATTTGAACGTTTCTGCCCAGTCGGGCCAACATGTTGCTGAAAGGTACAAAGTGCGACTGATTTGTTATGAATTTTTGAATGAATGTGTTGAACTCAAGGTCCGAATCTGGCCCCTCACAAATATTGATTCAGTTCAATTCAGTTCATTTCCATTTTATTTATATTATCAAATCATAACAAGAGATCTCAAAATAGACTTTACAGATAGAGGAGGTCTAGACCACACTCCAAGAGACAAGCAATTAGTGGGACAGTGGTGAGGAAAAACTTCCTTTTAGGAAGAAACCAGGGACAGACCCAGGCTCTTGGTAGGCGGTGTCTGACGGTGCTGGTTGGGGGGGTGATGAACAGTGGCAATAATAGTCACAATAAAGATAATGGAACAGTGACTAGAAATAGTAGTTGTAGTAGTTCATGGTGTAGCAGGGCATAGCAGGGCACTGCAGGATGTAGCAGGACACTGCAGAGCGTAGCAGGGTGTAGCAGGGAGTGGAGTAGGACCACGGCGACAGCTGCAACCATGATTTAGGTGCCACCCTAATCCAAGGAAAACTGCTGGGCGAAAAAACATAAGGACTCCGGGGAAAAAGCTCCCCAGAGCTAGGTTAGTAACAAGCATTTCTGGAACATGGATGCACACAGATGGAAAGAGAGGAGAGAGAAGCTCAGTGTTTCAAAGGAAGTCCCCCAGCAGTCTAAAACTATATCAGCATAACTAAGAGCTGGTGCAAGGCAGACCTGAGCCAGTTCTATAAGTAGACTCAGGAACTGTTTGCAAACCATAATTATGCACCACTAGGAGCAGAATTTGGAAAGTCTGGTGTCTTTGAGCCTCAAAATTCCTCCAGAAGCAGAGAGTTTTAATATTCAGGCTGTGAAACTGGTTGCTGGGAGTCAGCTGTTTGGTAGCTGCCAGAAAGCATTGTTTTGCTAAATTCTATGATGGCTAAGGAACTTTTTTGCTGAGAAGACTATATGAGACATGCAATAATACACTAATATGTGACTTTTTATTTTAAATAAAAGCACGCTAATAAACTCTACATGTCTGTCCCATCCATCCATCTATTTATCTATCTATCAATCTATCTATCTATCATCTATCTATCTATCAATCTATCTATCTATCATCTATCTATCTATCAATCTATCTATCTATCTATCATCTATCTATCTATCAATCTATCTATCTATCATCTATCTATCTATCAATCTATCTATCATCTATCATCTATCTATCTATCAATCTATCTATCATCTATCTATCTATCTATCTCTCTATCTATCTATCTCTCTATCTATCTCTCTATCTCTCTATCTATCTCTCTATCTATCTATCTATATATCCATCTATCCATCTATCCATCTATCTATCCATCTATCTATCTATCTATCTATCTATCTATATATCCATCTATCCATCTGTCCATCTATCTATCTATCTATCATCTATCCATCTATCCATCTATCTATCTATCTATCTATCATCTATCCATCTATCTATCTATCTATCTATCTATCTATCTATCATCTATCCATCTATCTATCTATCTATCTATCCATCCATCCATCCATCCATCTATCCATCCATCTATCCATCTAGGTGTGAAACAGGTGTTTCCAGGACTCACTCTTTGGGTTCTGGAGCGATGTAGACCAGAGCGCCGTCCGGTCGACGGTACGCCACCATGCTCTTCCCAGAACCCGTCATGAATCGACTGACCGTCCCATCAAACGTCTTCCTGCCAACGAAACGCCAAAACAACAGCCAAAAAAAGCACAGAGATCGTCTTTCTCACAGTTAGACCACTGTTCAACTGGGACACAAAAGCAACAAAACATCAAGAAAAACGACAAAAAAAACTCCGAAAAAACAGGCAGTAATATAGAGACAGAACAAATTGTGCTTTGCTTTTTCTCCTCCCCGAAATGTCTCCTAACTTTGGAGCGTTATTTATATCTTCACTCTAGCTTTAAAACATCTTCACTCTATCTATAAAACATCTTCACTCAGCAATACTGATGGAGCTGACAGTGCCATGGGAGGAGGGACTGGAAGCTCCCTACGAGAGAAAGAAGGCAAAGTATGCAGACCTGGTCGCGGAGTGCAGAGAAAGTGGATGGAGTGTGAGGCTGTACCCGGTGGAGGTGGGAGCCAGAGGCTTTGTGGGCAGATCAACATCACGCCTGCTCAAGGACCTGGGACTACGTGGAGCCAGATCCACCAAAGAGCTCCCTGAGGAAGCTGAGAAAGCAAGCCACTGGCTCTGGCTGAAACGACGAGACAAGGCTTGGCGAGTAACATCCAATTAGGTTTTGCTGCAGGAGGTGTCAGGGAGACGTCCCTATTCACTGCCCCGCCACCAGGAGATGTTCTGGGTTAAGGGGTGAAACGTCAATGAGCGGTGGTCCCCAGCTGAAGACCCTGCAGCAAAACCTTGCGGTATGCGGTCAGGTTTAGGCCTGCCTCAGGGAAGAGGACACCCCTGCCATGCACAGTCCACCACAGGCACCGTTGGAGGTGCGACAGGCCTAAGGCCCAGCAGAAAGACCACATCGCTGTAATGAGTTATAGCTTTAAAATATCTACAGTCTAACATTAAAATATCTACAATCTAGCTTTAAAATATCTACAGTCTAGCTTTAAAATATCTACAGTCTAGCTTTAAAATATCTACAGTCTAGCTTTAAAATATCTACAGTCTAGCTTTAAAATATCTACAGTCTAACATTAAAATATCTACAGTCTAGCTTTAAAATATCTACAGTCTAACATTAAAATGGAGACTCTTCAAACATCCATCTTGGGATTTTAAGAATCCATATCAGATCATTCAAATCAAGATCCTGATTCAAATGAATCAGGATGTGGATTTATTTAAACCCAACCCTGGAATCACTTCAACCAGTAAATAATCAAAGCTAATAGAAACTGTGGTACGTACGGATCAGGCGGCTTTTGGCTTGGAGGATTTGGAGAACTGTAGTGTGCAGTGGGCTGTTCTGCTGATGCATTGTGGGAGTTGTGGTCTGCAGGTGCATTGTGGGAGCTGTGGCTAGGTAGGTCGGGTTGGGGAGAAGGCGTGCTGGCAGCAGCGATGGCGTGGTTGTTGGCGGTGTTGGCAGACATGTTGCTCAGACTGCGCTCGATGGCGACCTGCAGCAGCTCATCATCACTCAGATTTCCGTAGACGGAATAATCCTCGAAGGCCACAGAGCGCGAGATGCTGGCTGCCGCCATGACGGAGCTGTGACATCACAAGACCAAAACACACATGCAAAACATAAAACATCAGACAGCTGTGATTTTATACATATAAAACATCAGACAGACAGACAGCTGTGATTTCATACGTATCAACCATCAGACAGACAGCTGTGATTTCATACGTATCAACCATCAGACAGACAGCTGTGATTTCATATGTATCAACCATCAGACAGACAGCTGTGATTTCATATGTATCAACCATCAGACAGACAGCTGTGATTTCATACGTATCAACCATCAGACAGACAGCTGTGATTTCATATGTATCAACCATCAGACAGACAGCTGTGATTTCATACGTATCAACCATCAGACAGACAGCTGTGATTTCATATGTATCAACCATCAGACAGACAGCTGTGATTTCATACGTATATGACATCAGACAGACAGCTGTGATTTCATACGTATATGACATCAGACAGACAGCTGTGATTTCATACGTATATGACATCAGACAGACAGCTGTGATTTCATACGTATAAAACATCAGACAGACAGCTGTGATTTCATACGTATAAAACATCAGACAGACAGCAGCGGTGACAGTGACACCAGAAGGTGACCGAACAAGAAACTACTCACCTCTATTTGAAAAATGAGCTTCTTTATGTATCCAAAGTTTCCTCTCAGATGTCTGTCTGTCTGTTTGTCTGTCTGTCTCTCTGTGTGTCTCTCTGTCTGTCTCTCTGTCTGTCTGTCTCTCTGTCTCTTTGTCTCTCTGTCTGTCTCTCTGTCTGTCTGTCTCTCTGTCTGTCTCTCTGTCTGTCTGTCTCTCTGTCTCTCTGTCTGTCTCTCTGTCTGTCTGTCTCTCTGTCTATCTGTCTGTCTGTCTGTCTATCTGTCTGTCTGTTTCTCTGTCTATCTGTCTGTCTGTCTCTCTGTCTGTCTCTCTGTCTGTCTGTCTGTCTCTGTGTGTGTGTCTGTCTGTCTGTCTATCTGTCTATCTGTCTGTCTCTCTGTCTGTCTCTCTGTCTGCCTCTCTGTCTGTCTGTCTCTGTGTATGTCTGTCTGCAGACTGCTGTGTCTCTGTGGGGAGGAGGGGTCACTTGAGGTTTATTTTAAGAACGTGAAGTCTGAGCTTGTTGACAAGATAACCTCTAAAGTTACCGCTGGACACACAGTTCAACACAATCAAAAATATTTTTTTAAATGATATTGTCCGGAATATCAGAGCAGCTCTCTTTCTTGTGGTGAAAGAGAGCTAAGCCGGTAGGCAGAGGTCTCGATCTACCAACCAGTTTTGGTTCTGACCCTCACATGACACTACTGGGTCATGAACCTAAAGACCCAGATCCAAGGTACCAGCGGGGGGGGGGGGCTGGCGACAGAGACAGGGAGAGAAGCACAGTCATCATGAGCAACTCGGAGTAGAGCCGCTGAAATTAGCCAGTCAACACATTCTCATGAACGGGTTCGTACCAAAACTCATGCACAACAATTCGTATGAAATCCTATGAAGTTACAGCGACCGCCGGCTGGTCGACTTTAGCGTCTTTACGGTTCAGTTTAGAGAAAAGGTGACTGTGAGCCGGATCCAGAGCACCGTGCGGGGACGATCCTTTAGAGGCCATTACAGTTGAGTTTAGCCGACAAAAAGTGAGCGGCATGCAGCAACAACAGTTAAGTTTAGATCCCAAAACGATTAGTGGACTCACGGGTCATGAACACCGGTTTCCTGGTGAAAGGCTTGAGTTTTCTCCTTAACTTCTCCACGACACGAACACTGCTCCACGGCCCTGTTTAAGGAGCCAAATCTGTGTGTGTGTGTGTGTGTGTGTGTGTGTGTGTGTGTGTGTGTGTGTGTGTGTGTGTGTGTGAGTGTGTGTGTGTGTGTGTGTGTGTGTGTGTGTGTGTGTGTGTGTGTGTGTGTGTGTGTGTGTGTGAGAGAGTTTCTTGTTTTACTATATTTGTGAGGTCCAAAAACCGTGAGTCCAATATCTTTGTGGGGTCTACATAGCCTTGTGGGCCCAAAATGCTGGACCCCCAAGGTTAAAGGTCTGTTTGAGGGTTAAGACCTGGTTTTAGGATTAGGGTTAGAATGAGGTTCTGTTAGGGTGAGGGTAAGGGTTAGGTTAGGCATTTAGTGGTGATGGTTAAGGTTAGGGTAAGGGCTAGGGAATGCATTATGTCAATGACGGGTCCCCCACAAAGATGGGGAAACGCACTATGTGTGTGTGTGTGTGTGTGTGTGTGTGTGTGTGTGTGTGTGTGTGTGTGTGTGTGTGTGTGTGTGTGTGTGTGTGTGTGTGTGTGTGTGTGTGTGTGTGTGTGTGTGTGGTGTGTGTGTGTGTGTGTGTGTGTGTGTGTGTGTGTGTGTGTGTGTGTGTGTATTTTTAGATTTAACTGCTGTAAAGGTCAGTGCTACGTTGCATAAAATAAAACTTTTAAAACTAGATTGGCACTCTGAGAGCACAGAGCTCGGCCAAGGCCAGCGCTGCATTCATGTGCTCCCCGTCATTCCAGCTTCCAGAGTTTGGCCGTCGTTCTTCTGACTTTGGCGTGTGCATGAGATCTGAGTCGTAATGTTGAATCAACATTGTCGCTGCAGAAAAGATGAGCGTTAAACAGCCTGTTGAAGCTGTTTCTGTGTCTGTCTGACAGCAAAGAGCAAAGGAAAACGGTGAGCCCTTAAATATGGTCCAAAACTTATTTCAAACGCCACATGAATGCAGCACGAATGCCCCTCTCTTACAATGTTAAGGAAAGTGAAAAATAATCTGTGTATCTGCCTCGTGATTCAGATGTAATGGCTTCTCCCTCGGCTCATGCTTCACCCTGACACTTGAGAAAATTAGACATGCGTTCATTTTTAGTAAACTGGAGAAGAGCGTTCTCACAGGCCGGTCTAAAAACAACTCCAGCTGCCAGAGTTTGACCAGCAGACCTGATCCCATTCCTCCGGTTCTGAGACCACTGCAGCGGCTCCCAGTCAACAAGAGAATCCACTTTAAGATTCTGTTCAAAAGAAGTCAACAGCCAAAGACCAAAAGCCATCACTGACCTCCTTCAACAACAATAATAATACATTTTATTTGTCTAATCCCAAAGTGTGCAGGGCTCCGTTTCAGAAAGCAGGTTTAGTGAAAACTCTGAGTTAGTAACCCTGAGAGGAGGGGGCTCTGGGTTTACTGTTTCAGAAAGAGAGGGAACCTAACCTCAGAGTCAGTTACTATGGTAACTTCACCTCAGAGTCAGTTACTATGGTAACTTAACCTCAGAGTCAGTTACTATGGTAACTGAGTCTGTGAACCTAACCTGGTCGGGAGCAGGTTTTCTTCTCTCAGTCTCCTCCCTCTCACACAGTGTCAGAGGGAGGAGACTGAGAGGAACTCCAGGTTTCTTCTCTCTCATTTCCTCATTCATTCATTCATTCATTCATTCATCCATTCATTCATTCATCCATTCATCCATTCATCCATTCATTCATTCATTCATCCATTCATCCATTCATCCATTCATTCATTCATTCATTCATTCATTCATTCATCCATTCATCCATTCATCCATTCATTCATTCACTCATCCATTCATCCATTCATCCATTCATTCATTCAGTCAGTCAGTCAGTCTGTACCCGGCTCATTTTAATGCAGTTAGTTATCTGCATGAATAAAGAACGTATTGGTTGATGTTAGGCAGATTATTAAAGGTTTATTTCTCTAACGTCATGTCCTTTTGTAGACGATCCCGTTGATGAAGAAGCTGGATTACTTCACAGAGAGTTGACGTCGGGAGATGATATTGAGTCCCGACTAGATGTATTTTCAGTTCCACATTTGTTCCCAGTCCATCAGATATGGAGATACCTTATCGTCCTCATATCACTACATCACCATCGGGGACGCTTTAACATCCCAGCACAGCTTTGTGCTACGTGTTTTGCATCAGTTTTCTATTGGTGATGCGGATCAGACTGTAATAGTGAAGCCACTGTATGCAGAGCCGTCAGAAAAGTGTGGCTCGCTCTGAAACGTTTTTTAAACGTTTTTGTAGTGTTCCCTGGAGACAAACCAGTGAGAGCCATTAAAAAGAAATACATGATTATGATTTATAGTTGTGTTAATGATCATGGTGCTGCAGCCTCAGAATGGGATTAGTAGTAGTTTACGTTTTCGCCCGCAGGATTGCACCTAAATGACATTATAGGTGTAATACCATTCCAGTTTTCACCAGTAATATTATCAGTTAACTGTGATTAAATATGACATTAATACTCTGTTAATGCTTACGCATTGACTCCAGCAGCAGCTTTTCTCCCACACCACTTCTCTCTCTTTTACAGCAGCTGCTGTCTTGCTTTCTTAACAACATGCATGTTCAAACTCGTTGTTAGTGTTCATGAGTATTTCCGCCGAGCTGTTTGTTTGTGGTTGTTGCCATGGTGAATCGTAGTATCATGGCTCCATTCATACTGCCTTTTTATTGTGGTGGTGAACCTACTCTGAGTTGATTGAACCAACTCATATCAGCTGTTCTGGAACCAAAAACTCAGAGTTTCCATCTCAGACATCAGGGTCAGACTCAGTTTGGTAAACCTGCTTCCTGAAACAGACCCCAGGTCTTCAGCCGCCGGACAAAGTTCCCTAAATAAGAACTAAAGCTTTTTGTTTTTCTGCTCCTCACCACCTTTTAGTCTCTAAAACCATATTCATCATTTCATTATCTTTTATATGTGATCTTGTTTTTACCGTTAATGAGTTTCTGTAAAGCAGTTTAAATAGTGTTTAAACCTTCTACCAAGTTACATGGAGATCAGGACAGACACACAAACACGTTCAACTTAATACATATTACTTCATCTAAATTTATAATAATGACAATCAAATAATCTGCTAAAACCAGCAGATACCACCAACCAGTTCCCAAAACAAACTGGGATGTAAAGTAGAAAAGCATCAGAGTGATACCTCTGTCTGCTGACATGCAGCGATGCTTCTGTGTAATAATAATAATAATAATAATAATAATAAAATAATAATAGTAATATAATAATAATAATGATTATAATAACAACAATGATAATAATAATGTTTATTGACACATGCTTTCGGAGCCCCTGAAGCGACAGAGAAACCAATCTGAGTAGCAGTCAGAACGGCTACGATATGTATCTGATAGTGTCTTAAACATGATGAACGTGAAATATTAACTGTAGCCATATAACGTTAGCAGTACTTTGTTAGCATCATGTTGCTAGCCTTAGAGTGGTTTCTGGTGCACGTGGAAATCCCATGCACCAGAAACCACTCTAAGGCTAGCAACATGATTCAACAGTTTCCACGTTCACCAGAAAGTTTAAACTTGATATTTGATTTAATGTGCAGTTTGAATCTGCAGTCTTTTAAAAGTTAAAAGGTTTTAGATTGAGTTATTATAAGATCACTCAGAATTTCTGCTACATTTAATAAAAACAAAGAATGAAAATGTTATATGACATTTTTAATGAATGACGGAAAGGTTCTGTTTTTATTTTACAACTTCACTTACATAATGCACAAACAGGTCAAAGGTCACTGACAAACGTAAACATTTAAACATAAGACATTACATCATCTTGTGTGCGTGTGTGTGTATATGAGTGTGTGTGTGTGTGAGAGTGAGTGAGTGAGTGAGTGAGTGTGTGTGTGTGTGTGTGTGTGTGTGTGTGTGTGTGTGTGTGTGTGTGTGTGTGTGTGTGTGTGTGTGTGTGTGTGAGTGAGTGAATTAATGACCCTTTTATGATCCCATACAACACAAAAGCAAGTGAGCATCAAACACAGGAAGACTTCAGAACTGAAGGTAAGGAGTTTAGAAAACTGAGCCGAGGAAGCTTTGGAAGTGCCTTAAAGGATTAACAGTAAACCTTTAAAATCTAAAATAATCTCAGTCTGGAGATTAAACATCACACAAACAGGAACTGACTGAACTATTAAATGCGTATTTTGCTACAATTGCTAAAAAAACAACTGGTAAACAAAAGTTCAGGTATATATGAGGATAAACAGTTAATCCTGGTTCTTTTTATCTCCTCTAAGGTTTCTGAGGCTGCAGAAGAGTTAGTTGAATTGAATCCTAGTAAAGGCACTGATTGATGTTCATAAAATTAATAATGTACAAGTCCCAGATGAGATAAAAATGGCAAGAGTAATTCTACTACATGCAAAGAAACCCAAACAACTACACACCAGTTTCCATTTGCTCTTTCAAAGACACTAATGAATTATACAGGAGCAGAAAAATGAATATATATTTTAAACAGGAACCTTTTGTAAAGCTGCAAAGTAGATCACAGCATGTTACTGCTGTGGGTTTCAGTATTGTGTTGTATCTATAAATCACACTCAAAGGGATAACGTTAATGGGAAACTTTCAGAGTCAAGAATCATGGGAGGTGGGGTGCCTCAGGGCAGTATCCTGGGGCCTCTATTCTTTTCATTATACATTAATGACTTAAAAGCAGGTGCCGCATGCAATCTATCTTTATATGCTGAAGGTTCTGTTTTACTGGCAGCACATAAAGATAAGACAGTAAAATACCCTCAGTGAGCATCTACACAATATAAATACATAGCTGTCAGAAAATAATTTCCCTACATGCTTTAGCTTCCCCCAGTGTATTAAGCCTGGTAATCCACCGGGCCTAAGACACTGGGAATTATTTTTTTATGTATTTTTTAGACATTTTTTTAAACTACAGTTACAGACGTAGTCATATGTTCAAATCTCCAGTTAGCTTTTAGCTCTGACTTATGCTACATCTCCACTGCTACATTCGGTTTAAAAAGGAATATCTCCTACTGCGTTTCCCCCTCTCATTCCCCCTGCTCTGGTGTTTCCTCCTCTCATTCCCCCTGCTCTGGCGTTCCCCCTCTCATTCCCCCTGCTCTGGTGTCTCCCCTCTCATTCCCCCTGCTCTGGCGTTCCCCCTCTCATTCCCCCTGCTCTCTGATAATATGAATCTGAACTGGTCGACGGAGGAAAAACCGGTCTCAAGAACTGTGAAAAACATGGTACCAAAGTACTTCATTATTTTTCACTACTAAGAGAAAATCAAACCTGCTTTACAAAAGATTTCCAGACAGATGATATTCCTTTTGGATGTAATAGTGTAATGAGTAAAAGCACACAGAGGAATAATGTGGACCTGAGCATGATTAGAGAAATGGTTACAGTGTAGCGTTCTCAACTGTTTTACTTTGAAGAATCTGTTAGATGTTTGACTAAAGGACCCCAACGGACAAAACCCTTCACACATTTTGGGTTTTATCCTCGGTGAGTTTTAATGTCGACCTGTACTTTTATATGAGCTTCTTTTTTAAATCATTGAATAAACACAAATAATTTATTGGGCAAAATGTCTAGGTTTGCCATTGGCAACAGCAGTCTGGTATTTAGGAGAGTTTAGGAGAGTTTAGAAGAGTGAGCAGTGGACGTCGTACTGCAGGAAGCGGACCAGAGTGACAGGAAGTGGCAGAGTGTGGAGCAGTTTGAGTTTTCGAACTCCGACTTGATGTCTGATCTTCAGCCTGCAGAGCTGCATCAGAGGATGAGGAGGAACTGGAAGAGAACACAGACGCTGAGAAACCACTCAGCCAATCACAGCCCCGTCCCCAGATCCCTCAGCCAATCACAGCTCGCCCCCAGCTCCCTCAGCCAATCACAGCCCCGCCCCCAGCCAATCACAACCACACTCCCAGACCACCCAGCCAATCACAGCCCCGCCCCTAGCTCCCTCTGCCAATCACAGCCCCACCCCCAGATCCCTCAGCCAATCACAGCCCCACTCCCAGACCACCCAGCCAATCACAGCTCGCCCCCAGCTCCCTCAGCCAATCGCAGCCCCACTCCCAGACCACCCAGCCAATCACAGCCCCACCCTCAGCTCCCTCAGACAATCACAGCCCCGACCCCAGCTCCCTCAGACAATCACAGCCCCACCCCCAGAGCTGTGAGCTTTCTGCCTTTTTTACCACCATGAGTTTACAGACATCTCTCTGCTGATTGGCTATCACCTGGGACATAACAAAAGAGACACGCCTACCAAACCAGAGGAAACATGTCCTTCAACACGGTAACCATAGCAACACTCTCCATGCCATTTGGAGATGGAACGTGCCCCTGGTTTGAAATTGTGAGGGTATGTGCACTTCGGGAGGCGTTCGTTAAGAAGTGAGCAGCAGCATTTTGCACATGTTGAAGGCCGGAGATGGAAGGCCGACATAAAGACAATTATATAACCATAGATATTAACAATAATCCAGCCTTGAACTAAATTAGGCAGGAACTGCCTTCTCTACATTTTTAATCTGTTCGTCAAAATCCCCCCGCAGATTTCTTACACCTGGTGTAACACACAGAGTCAGAGTACCAGACCTCAGGACCAAAAGCTCTAACATACAGAGCACCAGAGCTCAGGACCAAAGGCTCTAACATACAGAGCACCAGAGCTCAGGACCAAAGGCTCTAACATACAGAGCACCAGAGCTCAGGACCAAAGGCTCTAACATACAGAGCTCAGGACTAAAGGCTCTAACATACAGAGCACCAGAGCTCTGGACTAAAGGCTCTAACATACAGAGCACCAGAGCTCAGGACTAAAGGCTCTAACATACAGAACTCAGGACTAAAGGCTCTAACATACAGAGCACCAGAGGTCCGGACTAAAGGCTCTAACATACAGAGCTCAGGACTAAAGGCTCTAACATACAGAGCACCAGAGCTCAGGACTAAAGGCTCTAACATACAGAGCACCAGAGCTCAGGACTAAAGGGTCTAACATACAGAGCACCAGAGCTCAGGACCAAAGGCTCTAACATACAGAGCACCAGAGCTCAGGACTAAAGGCTCTAACATACAGAGCACCAGAGCTCAGGACTAAAGGCTCTAACATACAGAGCACCAGAGCTCAGGACCAAAGGCTCTAACATACAGAGCACCAGAGCTCAGGACTAAAGGGTCTAACATACAGAGCTCAGGACTAAAGGCTCTAACATACAGAGCACCAGAGCTCTGGACTAAAGGCTCTAACATACAGAGCACCAGAGCTCAGGACTAAAGGGTCTAACATACAGAGCACCAGAGCTCAGGACTAAAGGCTCTAACATACAGAAATCAGGACTAAAGGCTCTAACATACAGAGCTCAGGACTAAAGGGTCTAAAGGCGCTGACACACCGAGCCGATAACCGTCCGATCTGACAGTCTGGGAGGTCGGTGACTCCAGTCTGGTCGGTGCTCCGTGCCGTCGTCCGTCCGAGGGGCCGTCAGCCTTCATTTTGGCTGATTTGACATGTATAATCGGTGGGGCAGGCACTGCCGGCAGTCAGACTCAATGACCCATCTGATTGGTGGAGAGCTAACCAGGAAACGGGGAGCAGGATGAGCGTGACTAGAGTCTCTCAACATCTGACATTAATCTGATAAACTGACCTTTGTTGATCTGAAATGAAGACAGATTCAGCAGCTGCACGGCCTGTTTCTCTCTTCACATGTTTCCAGAAACACGTTACGGTGAACTATTTTAGGACAATATGAGATCATATTCTGAACGAGACGCCATGATGGTCGGGGAGCAGCCAGACCCACGTGACACGTTCGTCCAATCAGCTGCTGGTTTTCATTTTTTAGGCGACAATCCAGATTAGCGCCGCCTGCTGTTATGGAGACGTATTACGTCTCGTCTCTTCGGTGTTCTGAGGGACTCTGTGTCTGGGCCCTAACATGCAAGAAGCACCAACGATAAACCACTCAGTTCAAATGAAGTTAGTTTTGTGCGGGCGTTGCTTTTGTTTCTTACGAGCTTTGAGTTTGATGGGCTTCCAGTCGCTGCGGCTGTCCAGGACGTCGAGCAGCCGCGAGCAGAGACGGACGTGGCCGACGTAGTCCAGCAGCAGCGAGATGATCGGCCCGGCGCCATGGCAACCGGATACCGCCTCACAGAACTGAAACAAGATGGAGGACACAGTTTATCTGACAGACTCACGTTACTGTAACTGAGTTGTTTGTTTGATGAACTTTAACTTTTTAAAGTAGTTTTTAAAGTCTGTAATTTTACTTTTACTTCAGTGTTGTAAGTTTTGTTTGAAGTATTTTAAATTGTTGTTTTGCGCCGTTGCCTTGGCAACGTATCCATCAACGAATTAAAATTGAAAGCGTGATATGGCTTTTAATTAAAGAAATATAAATAAGATATTACATAAGTATAAATGTAAAAGAGTAAAAGATAAAGTAACTTTTAGTCTGAGTACATTTTGAATTAGTTACTTTTTACTGTTAGTTTGAGTCACCTGAACGCAGTGCTGTGGGGGAGCGGCTCTGCTGCCGCGCATCTCTTCGAAGGGCTGGCGTGCCGGCGTGACGGGCGGGTGAGTTTTCGCACCGTGCGGACAGTCGAAGCACGGTGCCGCGTCGCAGCCGTGGTCCAGCAGCAGCTTGAGCATCGGCAGAGATTCCATCCGGAGCAAGATGGCCGCCGGGAAGGCGCACGGCTCCGTGGCGATCTGAGCGTTGGCGTTGGCACCGTAGTGCAGCAGCAGTGCCGCCATCTCCATCCAGCAGAGCCGCACGGCGATGAGCAGCGGGTTGAAGACGTCCAGGTCGGGGTCGGCGCCGGCCGCCAGCAGCATCTCCGCGGCTTCCAGGTTCCCGTTGATCACGGAGAAGTAGAGCGCCGTGCTGCGGCGGTCCTCGAACATCGCCGAGCGGTCGCACGACAGCCGGCTGTTCACGTCAAAGCCGGACTGGATCAGCAGCGCCATGATGTCATCGCGGTTGTGCTCCGCAGCGACGTGCAGCGGGCTGATGCCGCAGCGCCGCACTCGCACCATGCTGGTCAGCGGGATCAGCAGCAACACGATTCTGGAAACAGAAGCACTTCCTGTCAGCAAAAAACACTTCCTGTTAGTGAGAAACACTTCCTGTCAGCGAGAAACACTTCCTGTCAGCGAGAAACACTTCCTGTCAGTTTATATAGCTATAGCATACTTTATGTCATATAGCATATAATTATATGCTATATGTATAAATGCTATAATTATGTTTTATGTATATATAATTATATTATATATTATATTATATAAACAAGAGTTCGGAGTATTCGGCCTTCTTGGAGACCTTGAGTGGAGTCCTGCATGGGGCTCCAGTTGGGGACTCCATAGTTCTGCTGGGGGACTTCAACGCGCACGTGGGTAATGATGGAGACACATGGAGAGGCGTGATTGGGAGGAACGGCCTCCCTGATCTAAACCAGAGTGGTTGTTTGTTGTTGGACTTCTGTGCTAGTCATGGATTGTCTATAACGAACACCATGTTCGAACATAGGGATGCTCATAAGTGTACTTGGTACCAGAGCACCCTAGGCCAAAGGTCAATGATCGATTTTATAATCGTTTCATCTGATCTGAGGCCATATGTTTTGGACACTCGGGTGAAGAGAGGGGTGGAGCTGTCAACCGATCACCATCTGGTGGTGAGTTGGGTCAGGGGGGTGGGGGAAGACTCTGGACAGACCTGGTAAGCCCAAACGGGTAGTGCGGGTAAATTGGGAACGTCTGGAGGAGGCCCCTGTCTGACAGACTTTCAACTCACACCTCCGGGCGGAGCTTTTCGTGCATCCCTGTGGAGGCTGGGGGCATTGAACCCGAGTGGACAATGTTCAAAGTTTCCATTGCTGAAAGCTGCGGTGAGGAGCTGTGGTCTTAGGGTCTTAGGTGTCTCAAGGGGCGGTAACCCACGAACACCGTGGTGGACACCGGTGGTCAGGGAAGCTGTCCGACTGAAGAAGGAGTCTTTCCGGGACATGTTATCCCAGACGACTCCGGAGGCAGTTGCAAGGTACCGAAGGGCCCGAAGGGCTGCAGCCTCTGCCGTGAAAGAGGCAAAGCAGCGTGTGTGGGAGAAGTTCGGAGAAGACATGGAGAAGGACTTTCGGTCGGCACCAAGGTACTTCTGGAAAACCGTTCGCCACCTCAGGAGGGGGAAGCGGTGAACCATCCAAGCTGTGTACAGTAAGGATGGGACGCTGTTGACCTCAACTGAGGAGGTAATAGGGCGGTGGAAGGAGCACTTTGAGGAACTCCTAAATCCGACTAATATGCCCTCTATTGTAGAGGCAGAGCTGGAGGATGAGGGGGGGGATTGGCATCAATTTCCCTGGTGGAGGTTGCTGAGGTAGTTAAACAACTCCACAGTGGCAAAGCCCCAGGAATTGATGACATCCGCCCAGAAATGCTTAAAGCTCTGGGTGTGGAGGGGTTGTCTTGGTTGACACGCCTCTTCAACATTGCGTGGAAGTCTGGGACAGTGCCTAAGGAGTGGCAGACCGGGGTGGTGGTTCCCCTTTTTAAAAAGGGGGGGACCAGAGGGTGTGTGCCAATTACAGGGGTATCACACTTCTCAGCCTCCCGGTAAAGTCTACTCCAAGGTGCTGGAAAGGAGGGTTCGGTCGATAGTCGAATCTCAGGTTGAAGGGGAACAATGCGGATTCCGTCCTGGTCGTGGAACAACGGACCAGATCTTTACTCTCGCAAGGATACTGGAGGGAGCCTGGGAGTATGCCCAACCAGTCTACATGTGTTTTGTGGATCTGGAGAAGGCGTATGACCGGGTGCCCCGGGAGATACTGTGGGAGGTGCTGTGGGAGTACGGGGTGAGGGGGTCCCTTCTCAGGGCCATCCAATCTCTGTACGACCAAAGCGAGAGCTGTGTCCGGGTTCTCGGAAGTAAGTTGGACTCGTTTCAGGTGAGAGTTGGCCTCCGCCAGGGCTGTACTTTGTCACCAATCCTGTTTGTAGTATTTATGGACAGGATATCGAGGCGTAGTCAGGGTGGAGAGGGGTTGCAGTTCAGTGGGCTGGGGATCTCATCGCTGCTTTTTGCAGATGATGTGGTCCTGATGGCATCATCGGCCTGTGACCTTCAGCACTCACTGGATCGATTCGCAGCCGAGTGTGAAGCGGCTGGGATGAGGATCAGCACCACTAAATCGGAGGCCATGGTTCTCAGCAGGAAACCAATGGAGTGCCTTCTCCAGGTAGGGAATGGGTCCTTACCCCAAGTGAAGGAGTTCCAGTACCTTGGGGTCTTGTTCGCGAGTGAGGGGACAATGGAGCGGGAGATTGGTCGGAGAATCGGCACAGCAGGTGCGGTATTACATTCAATTTATCGCACCGTTGTGACGAAAAGAGAGCTGAGCCAGAAGGCAAAGCTCTCAATCTACCGGTCAGTTTTTGTTCCTACCCTCACCTATGGTCATGAAGGCTGGGTCATGACCGAAAGAACAAGATCCAGGGTACAAGTGGCCGAAATGGGTTTCCTCAGGAGGGTAGCTGGCGTCTCCCTTAGAGACTCAGTTATCCGTGAGGAGCTCGGAGTAGAGCCACTGCTCCTTTGCGTCGAAAGGAGCCAGTTGAGGTGGTTTGGGCATCTGGTAAGGATGCCCCCTGGGCGCCTCCCTAGGGAGGTGTTCCAGGCACGTCCAGCTGGGAGGAGGCCTCGGGGGAGACCCAGGACTAGGTGGAGGGATTATATCTCTAACCTGGCCTGGGAACGCCTCGGGATCTCCCAGTCGGAGCTGGTTAATGTGGCCCGGGAAAGGGAAGTTTGGGGTCCCCTGCTGGAGCTGCTACCCCCGCGACCCGACCCCGGATAAGCGGATGAAGATGGATGGATGGATGGATGGATGGATGAATCATATTTCTGTATTTGCAGGCAGCTGGCCGCCCACCAGGAGCCAGGGTCTGTCCGAGGTTTCTGGAAGTTTTTACTCGCCCTTGTTGGTCTCTGTGAATTATAGAGTGTGGTCTAAACAGCAGGAGATCGCCGGCCTTCGGTTCAAGTTGTCATAGTTTTTGTGTTGTGTCGCGCACCGTCACCACACTTTGACCCTTGTCTGCCCTTTTTTGGCCGATTCAACATGTTGAATCAGCGTCAGCATCAGTGCTGGGAATCTGTCTGATTCAGCTTAAGCAAGACAGACGCAGAGCCAAAGAATTTGAAAAACACTTTTAGCAAAAGAACAAACATTTAGAGATGGTAATCAGAGGAATACCACAGCCAAAAGTCAATTCATGTAAATGCATTCTGAAGATGTTCGTGAGACGCCATAAAACTAAGATCAAAAAGTGATTCTTGGTCTTTACCCAGATCTCGCAACCTCCTTTTGAGTCGATCACAGAGTAGCAGAGGATTTATTCAAACAGCATCAATGAAGCACAGAACAGTTGCTGAAGGTAAAATAGTTTCTCAGACCGTGAGTGGTTGTTCTGAACAGCTGCATGAAGAGGCAGCAGGCCAGACTTCATGGATCGGTTAGCGTCCGCTTTCAGAGACAACAGAGCCTCCACCGCCGAAACATGACCGTTCTTACAGGCTTCGAACAGCGGCGTGGCTCCGTCTGCTGCCTGTCCATTTATATCTGCACCTGGGGAACAGAAACACCTGATAATAAACTTGATTGCGGGTGTTTTGGGGACAGACCTTTGCTGGGTTAAAGGTGCACTATGAGTTCCTGCGTGGTTTCAGCGCAATTTCATTTTTGTCTCAAATGTAGTCATAATAGTAGTAATGTAGTCATCTCTCCTTGATCTGTTAGCTGTTGTATTTTGGTGCCCAGCCTGTGCCTCTAGTGTTTGTTTGACGTTTTCGACCTCTGTGTTGTCTCCTGAGACCGGGCTTTAAAACGATGTGGGGGGGGGGGGGCAAGCAGCTAGCGGATCAAGGAGAGATGACTACCATTTGAGACAAAAATGAAATCACGCTGAAACCATGCAGGAACTCATAGTGCACCTTTAAGGATTAGGGTTAGAAACACCTGATGAGAGACTTGATTGCGGGTGTTCTTGGGGCAGACCTTTGCTGGCGAGCAGGTTGATGATGTCGACGTGTCCGTGCTGCGCGGCGGTGAAGATGGGCTGCAGGCCATAGATGTTCTTGCGGTTCAGTTCGGCTCCGGCCTCTAGTAACGTCCTGCAGAGGTTCAGTTGTCCGTGTCTGCATGCGACGTGAAGACAAGTTTCTCCCTGAACGCTGCAGCGATTCACCTGAGCACCAAACTTCAACAGCAGCTCCACGATGGCTTCGTTCGGCTTCTCACACGCTGGAAACAACAATCATAAAACCATCAACCCATCAACACATCAAACATCAACCATCACACCATCACACCCATCACACCATCCTCTTCTTTCAGATCGCAGGACGTTTGGGACATATTTGTGATGGCGTCCAGTCAAATCCTCACTAAACTTTTACAAACTTAACATTTTTGACAGCACAAAGACTGTAATGATTACATCACTATAGAGCAGTGGTTCTCAAGCTTTTTTCAATAATGTACCCCCTTTGAACAGTTTTTTTTTAAGCCATGTACCCCCTAACAAGCGTGAATACGTTTTGGTAGAAAGAAAAAAAACGTCGATATAAAGAGTTAGAATACAGCGATGTCAGCGATAGATTTACTAAACAACTGCCTTGTACCATTGAAATGCTGATGGAAAAACAACAAAACCTTGGAAAAAGACGGTAGAAAGAAGGAAGTAAAGGCAAGAATAGGTCAAAGATAGTAATAAAAACTTTGAGAAAAAAAAACAGTGGAAAGAATGAAGGCAACACTAGGGCGACAAAAATGACAAAAATTCAAATAAGCGACAAACTGAAAATGCTGAAAAAAACTTTGAAAAAACAGACAACAACTTTGAAGAAAAAAAGACAGTAGAAAAATAGGTCAAAACGACAAAATCTTAAAAAAAAGGTGACAAACTTCAAAAATAGCGACAAAAAATTTGAAAAAAGTGGAAAAAAAGAAGTAACTACAGCCTTGTATACTGCTACGTCCTGCTACGTCCTGTAACGCCCTGCAGTGCCCTGCTATGTCCTGCTACATCCTGCAGTGCCCTGCTACGCCCTGCTACGTCCTGTTACGTTCTGCAGTGCCCTGCTATGTCCTGCTACATCCTGCAGTGCCCTGCTACGCCCTGCTACGTCCTGTTACGTTCTGCAGTGCCCTGCTATGTCCTGCAACGCCCTGCAACGCCCTGCGGTGCCCTGCGGTGCCCTGCTATGTCCTGCTACGTCCTGTAATGCCCTGCAGTGCTCTGCTACGTACTGTAACGCCCTGCTATGTCCTGCTACGTCCTGTAATGCCCTGCAGTGCCCTGCTATGTCCTGCTACGTCCTGTAACGCCCTGCAGTGCTCTGCTACGTACTGTAACGCCCTGCTATGTCCTGCTACGTCCTGTAACGCCCTGCAGTGCCCTGCTATGTCCTGTAACGCCCTGCAGTGCCCTGCTACGTCCTGTAACGCCCTGCAGTGCCCTGCTATGTCCTGTAACGCCCTGCTATGTCCTGCTACGTCCTGTAACGCCCTGCAGTGCCCTGCTATGTCCTGTAACGCCCTGCAGTGCCCTGCTATGTCCTGCAACGCCCTGCAGTGCCCTGCTATGTCCTGCTACGACCTACTCTATCTGTAAAGTGTCTTTAGATAACTCTTGTTATGATTTGATACTATAAATAAAATTGAATTGAAAAGTTAATCCTTGTAATTTCTAAGCATTCGGTGTATTTTTTGCTGTCAGCACCACATCGACTGCTGCTGTATAACAGCACTGTGGGCTGCGTAAGGAGGAGGTTTAGGGGGATGGGTGGGATGGGTGGGTCATAAACATAGTGCTTTCAAGCCACATATTTTTCAAATAAAAAATACTTTCACCCTGGAAACGCAAGTTTGTTCCCCTGGAGTGTTTTAACCCAAACCCCAATCTTCTTTCTAATCTTACCTAGTCGTTTTAGTGTCCAAACCTTAATGACAGGACAGCTCAGACATGAAAGGGGAGAGAGAGGGAACACATGCAGGAAATCATCACAGGTTGGACTCGAACACTGGACCTTCTGCGTCAAATAATAAACCTCTATATATGTGTGCCTGCTCTACCCACTGAGCTAACCAGCCACAATGCTCACTTTTTGTCGGATAAAATCAACTGTAACAGCCTCTGAAAGGTTGTTACATACTTGTGATGGCGTCTAGTAGAAAACTCACTCAGCTTTACAAACTTAACACTTTAACGGTGCCTGAACCCAGATCTATGCTAACGTTACCTGCTGCCAAGTGTAGTGTTAACTTTCTGTTGCCTCTAACATCCGTTAGCAGTTTAACCGTGTTTAAGCTAGCTGATAGCTAACAGTAGGCTAATGTTACCTGCTCACCTGTCAGCAGCGGCGTCTCTCGGTCCTTGTTGGCGATGTTTGGGTCGGCTCCGTGCCTCAGCAGGAAGTCGACACAGGAAACGTTTCCTTGACCCGCAGCCAGCAGCAGAGCGGTCTGATTCATCAAACTCCACGAGTTCACCGAGTCGGGATAAGCTGAGGACAGACAGGGCTCAAAGGTCAAACTCCCTCTGTGACATCATGGTTTATTCTCATAGTTCTGAAACGGACGTGAAAAGGGGAAAAACATCGGAAAATAAGGGACAAAAAGTTGAAAAAAGCGACTGAAAAGTAAAAAAAACACCAAAAATAGCACCAAGAACTAATTAGTGATTTGTGCGATGAAGCAGAAGCGTTATGTCGCTAGTTGAAAGACAGGACCCTTTAAAGACTTCTCCCAAAAAACTGGGAAATACTGAAAGATGTCGGAACTGTCACGTTTCCAGGGATTAAAGGACCCAAATGCAGGGAGAGGCAGGCAGGCGGGAGAAGGGTTGAACTCGAGGATTTATTAATCGAAACACAAAAATGAACCAAGGAAACAGTAGGCAGAAACCAATTCCAAAATAAGAAGAAAGGTATCCAAAAAACCAAGGGAGAACAAAAACCAGGGAAATACAGAACTGACACGGGGAAAGCACACAAACACACATCAACTAACCGGGCAAGGACACAAAACGATCTGACAAGAGACAAAGGAAACACAGAGGCTAAATAAACCAGGTAACAAGCAAACACGGGACAGGTGCCACCAGGGCTGGGGAACAGGTGGAGCACATCAGACAATCAGGACACAGGCGGGAAAACACAGGAAGCAAAACTAGACATGACAAGACAGAGAACAGACTATCAAAATAAAACATGAAACAGAACATAATACAAAACAAGACCATAAATTACACAAACAAGGAGACAAGACGAACCAAAGTAGAACCAAAATACCAGATCCAAATTAAAACAGGAAACAAAGCAAAAAACCAAAACCATAACAGGAACAGCAGTTAAAATGAAAGAGGTGTTGGTTTAAGTGTGACGGCTGAAAACAAACTTAACATTTTATTTATTTTTATTAAGAGTTAGAATTAGAATTAAGCTGTATTCACACAGGACAAATATTACCTGGGGACCGCTAGTAATCCAACATGACATCATGACTTAAACATACACGCCACTTTCTTAAGCCACGTGGCGTGTTATCTGTACACATTTTGAGCACCGTATACAGCGGACGGGTTGGGTTTAGGAAACGTTACACGCGGGATCTGATCCCCGGTCTTCTGGGTGAAAGTCCTGTGTTTGACCCGTCCTCCCCCCCGACCAACCTCCCTACGCAGATTTTCTCCCTTTCATACTACTCGCTACGGCGCAATCGCAATCGCAAGGTAATGTAAGTCAATGGAGGCCAAGTTGATAAACACGCTAAAAAGAGAGTATATGTCTTGATAACACGCCAATAATGGCGTACGAATACCACTTCATGACATCAGTCTGAGTAATCATTACAGAGGTTGTCTGTTATCTTAATCCAGTGAGAATCGGCCAGGTCTGTAATTTGTAAAGATTCTAACGACCAACCATATTCCTCCGAACACCAAGGTCCTGTGATAATATTAGTCCCGTGTGAAGTCAGTTTAAGTGTGAAAACCAACATTTGATGAGGATGGCGACGCAGTGCAGCTGTCCGTAATAAGCGGCTTCATGCAGAGCGATCCAGCCTTCATCGTTGGGCTCCATCAGACTGCTGCAGCGCCGGCCCACCAAATCCATCAGAGCAGCCGCATCTCCGTCCATAATCACCGCCTGCACAGG
>NC_135872.1:442500-445000 GCF_031162955.1 Sander vitreus | reverse complement strand
TTGATGCCATCTAACTTACACGCAAGTAAAATGTACATACATTGGTACTCTATCGCTGACACAGCACTGTGGAGATCTGGCACTGCGAGACTGGGAGGCGCAAAACTCAATCTCGCCTAGGGCAACCAAAGGGCTAGAGCCGGCCCTGTGTGTGTGTGTGTGTGTGTGTGTGTGTGTGTGTGTGTGTGTGTGTGTGTGTGTGTGTGTGTGTGTGTGTGTGTGTATGTGTGTGTGTGTGTGTGTGTATGTGTGTGTGTGAAGATGACAGTTTCTGCCTAGAAACAAGAAGACACCCCCCTGTGAGGGGAGGATAAAAGCTTAAGGGAGAGAATAGATCAGGGCTAACTTTCGGACAAGACCTTGGTGGACTGAGCCCTGACTTTGTGTCTGTCAATAGGGAAACTTAGTCTCTGTTTTGTGAACCCACAGCTATGTTATGTTGGACTGACTGAACTCATCGTCTCAGATTGATTCTTGTGTAGTTTGAACGTAAGTTCAATAAAAGAATACACGGGAATTTAATAACAGTAGTCAGATTGATCTGGCCTTACAGCCTATTTTGGACAATTCCCATCACAGTAGCCTAAATTAAGCAGAATCACCATAACAATAATAAATCAAAACTAAATAATTAATTTCCGTATAACACATAACCCGTACACTAGTAAAACAAAATAAAAACACATTCTCTTCACACATGCATTCATACTTTATACACAATAATAAATTAAATAAGTAGTTTAAAACTGCATTGACAATATTGCACATTGGTTTAAACACATGCAAAAAGAGGCTGTTAGTGTAAAACTAGAGTTAAGTTGGAACGAAGTTACCTAACAAGATGTAATGCAGAACTGAATGATAAGTTATAGGATACTTATATCCTTATATACTTACATATACTGCTTTGCTTCTTTACACTACAGAAGCAAACAGACAAAGGACAACATGAAGTAAAGAAAGGGCTGTACGGATTAGTGCAGGATGTGAAATCAATAGTCAAGAAATCAAGAAATAATAGTCCTACCTGAGAGAGAGTAATAGTCCTACCTGAGAGAGTAATGATAGTCCTACCTGATAGAGTAATGATAGTCCTACCTGAGAGAGTAATGATAGTCCTACCTGAGAGAGAGTAATAGTCCTACCTGAGAGAGTAATGATAGTCCTACCTGAGAGAGTAATGATAGTCCTACCTGAGAGAGTAATGATAGTCCTACCTGAGAGAGAGAGTAATAATAGTCCCACCTGAGTGAGTAATGATAGTCCTACCTTTGAGCGTAATAATAGTCCTACCTGAGAGAGTAATGATAGTCCTACCTGAGAGAGTAATGATAGTCCTACCTGAGAGAGAGTAATGATAGTCCTACCTGAGAGAGAGTAATGATAGTCCTACCTGAGAGAGAGTAATAGTCCTACCTGAGAGAGAGTAATGATAGTCCTACCTGAGAGAGAGAGTAATAATAGTCCCACCTGAGTGAGAGAGTAATAATAGTCCTACCTTTGAGCGTAATAATAGTCCTACCTGAGAGAGTAATGATTGTCCTACCAGAGAGAGAGAGTAATAATAGTCCTACCTGAGAGAGTAATGATAGTCCTACCTGAGAGAGTAATAATAGTCCTACCTGAGAGAGAGTAATAATAGTCCTACCTGAGAGAGAGTAATAGTCCTACCTGAGAGAGTAATAGTCCTACCTGAGAGAGTAATAATAGTCCTACCTGAGAGAGTAATAATAGTCCTACCTGAGAGACAATAATAATAGTCCTACCTTTGAGAGTAATGATAGTCTTACCTGAGAGAGTAATGATAGTCCTACCAGAGAGAGTAATGATAGTCCTACCTGAGAGAGAGTAATGATAGTCCTACCAGAGAGAGAGTAATGATAGTCCTACCCGAGAGAGAGTAATAGTCCTACCTGAGAGAGAGTAATGATAGTCCTACCCGAGAGAGAGTAATAGTCCTACCTGAGAGAGTAATAATCCTACCTGAGAGACAATAATAATAGTCCTACCTGAGAGAGTAATGATAGTCCTACGTGAGAGAGTAATGATAGTCCTACCTGAGAGAGTAATGATAGTCCTACCTAAGAGACAATAATAATAGTCCTACCTTTGAGAGTAATGATAGTCTTACCTGAGAGAGTAATGATAGTCCTACCAGAGAGAGTAATGATAGTCCTACCTGAGAGAGAGTAATGATAGTCCTACCAGAGAGAGAGTAATGATAGTCCTACCCGAGAGAGAGTAATAGTCCTACCTGAGAGAGAGTAATGATAGTCCTACCCGAGAGAGAGTAATAGTCCTACCTGAGAGAGTAATAATCCTACCTGAGAGACAATAATAATAGTCCTACCTGAGAGAGTAATGATAGTCCTACGTGAGAGAGTAATGATAGTCCTACCTGAGAGAGTAATGATAGTCCTACCTAAGAGAGTAATGATAGTCCTACCTGGGAGAGTAATAATAGTCCTACCTGAGAGAGTAATGATAGTCCCGACCTGAG
>NC_135872.1:430000-437500 GCF_031162955.1 Sander vitreus | reverse complement strand
GAGAGAGAGACATAAAAAGAACATTCCAATGACAGCAAGAAGTAATTCACAGATGAATTACTTGATTGAGAGATTATAGTGAGTTAAAAAGTGTCTTTATCCAAGATTTATAAACAGATGTTAGTGTGTGTGTGTGTGTGTGTGTGTGTGTGTGTGTGTGTGTGTGTGTGTGTGTGTGTGTGTGTGTGTGTGTGTGTGTGTGTGTGTGTGTGTGTCAGTTTATCATCTTGTTTCATCAATAAGAATCCATCATTATTATTTATCTCCCCTCATTCACACACAGACACACACACACACACAGACACATATACACACACACACACACACACACACAGATAGACACATATACACACACACAGACACATATACACACACACACACACACACACACACACACACACACACACACACACACACACACACACACACACACACACACACACACACACACACACACACACACACACACAGACACATATACACACACACACACACACACACACACAGACAGACATATATACACACACACACACACACACACAGACACATATACACACACACACACACACACACACACACACACACACACACACAGACACATATACACACACACACACACACACACACACACACACACACACACACACACACACACACACACACACACACACACACACACACACACACACACACACACACACACACACACACACACACACACACACACACACACAGACACATACACACACACACACACACACAGACACACACACACAACACACAAGTTTCATTTCTACAGGATCTTTGAGTTTAATTATTAACGCTGGGGAAGTGTCTACGGTATAACAACCAGAACCATTCAGTGAATAAAATAAATATCTAAAAAGATAAAAAGCTGAACTGTGTTTCAGACGCCGGAGGAGATCGATCAGCTGACTGTTGATGAAGACCTGAACGACATCGAGAGAGCCGTCTACCTGCTCAGGTGAGACTCAGGTTTCCTCAGAAACTGTAAACTGTAGCCGACGCGTTCTCATCAACCACACCGTACGGTCAACACGTTCTCATCAACCACACCGTACAGTAGAGATGTTCCGATACCAGTATTGGCTCCGATACTGCCTAAAACGCTGGTATCTGTATCAGGAAGTACTGGAGTTTATGCACCGATCCGATACCACATAATAAAGCCCTAAAGAAAATCTACGTTAAAGTAGTTTATTTATGTTATTTTTCCGTTATAACTGACTGTCAAACTGGATAAAAAAAGAAAGTTCTGTGGCATTCATTGTTTGTGTTTGTTCATGTTTCACAAAGAGTTTAACCTGAGCCAGACCGACAACAAAGATAGAAATCATATCACATCCATACAGGGATAGTAGTTGTTAAAACATAATAAAATATATGACACACTGGTATCGGATCGGTACTCTACCTGCTGTTAATACAGCAGGTAACCAGCCAGCCAGTAGTTACCTGTCCTTGAGTTTGGGGGGCGGGGCTTCTGAAGGGGAGCTGTTTGGGGGCGGAGCTTCTGAAGGGGAGCTGTTTGGGGGCGGAGCTTCTGAAGGAGAGCTGTTTGGGGGGCGGAGCTTCTAAAGGCGTGCTGTTTTTGTTTGGCAGTTGAGTTCAAATATCAACAATCTTTACGCAGCATCGCTTACTGCACCTTTAAGTTCAGGACAAGATGGTGTTGGATTAAAACACTCCCGGGACATGACCTCCTCCCTAAGCTACACGCTTAGCTGTTGTGTTTCATGTCGATGTCTTTCCTGTTGATGTATTTCCTGTCGATGTGTTTCCTGTTTCCTGTCAGCGTGGGTCAGGAGGTGCAGAGAGCAAGCGTCATCAGTAACCTGCCGAGCCTCGTCCGGCAGAATCCAGCCGAGACCTTCCGCCGGGTCGTTCCAAAGGTCCGGGTACGTACTCCTGCTGTCAGGTAACCTGTCATCCAGGTAACAGGTGTGTCATCCAGGTAACCTGTCATCCAGGTAACCTGTCATCCAGGTAACAGGTGTGTCATCCAGGTAACCTGTCATCCAGGTAACCTGTCATCCAGGTAACAGGTGTGTCATCCAGGTAACCTGTCATCCAGGTAACCTGTGGTACCAGGTAACAGGTGTGTCATCCAGGTAACCTGTGGTACCAGGTACCAGGTGTGTCATCCAGGTAACCTGTCAGCCAGGTAACCTGTGGTAACAGGTAACAGGTGTGTCATCCAGGTAACCTGTGCTGTCTGACCACTCAGGAAGTCCTGAACGGAGCCGGAGCAGACATCCAGCTGGCAGCGGCCGCCTCGTTCCTCACCATCCTGCAGGATGACATCATCCTGATCCACACGCACACCTTCTCCATCCTGAAGACCGTCCTGCTGCACCTCAACCACCGAGACACAGGTAAGGTCTCAATAAAGTTTCATACAAGTCAAAAGAACTGAAAAATACTTCGCACATCTATAACTTGAGACACAGAGAAACTGTCTGACTTTAACTTGCAAATATAAATGTAATAGTTTCAGTACCATCATCAGGTAAAATGGTCTAGTACCAGTCACACGCTGGCATTTACGATGTGTGTGGGTGTGTGTGTGTGTGTGTGTGTGTGTGTGTGTCTGTGTGGGTGTGTGTGTGTGTGTGTGTGTGTGTGTGTGTGTGTGTGTGTGTGTGTGTGTGGGTGTGTGTGTGTGTGTCTGTGTGTGTGTGTGTGTGTGTGTTTGTGTGTGTGTGTGTGTGTGAGACAGTGGTGAGCAGCGCCTGGTTGGAGACTCTGCTGTGGGCCATCAGCGCCCTGCCCAAAGAGACCATCAAACAGGAGGTACTGGGATCTTTACACAGGAAATACTGGGATTACTGGGATCTTTACACAGGAAGTAGTGGGATTACTGGAATCTTTACACAGGAAGTCTGAATTCTGCAGATTTCCTTTCGGATCACTGCTGAAATCTATAAACAAATCGGATTCCATCTGGCACTTCTGATTATTTATCAGTTAAAAGTGTGACTTTGTGACAGTCTGGGCAACTAGATGATTCTGCATCCCTGTCTGTCTGTTTGTCTGCCTGTCTGCCTGTCTGTCTGTCTCTCTCTCTGTCTGTCTGTCTGCCTGCCTGTCTGCCTGCCTGTCTGTCTGCAGGTGCTGAACCCTCTCCTTTACCAGTCCCAGCTGTCTCACTCTCTTCAGGCTCGTCTGGCCAGCTGTCGGATTTTGGGGAAAGTCGCCTGCAAGTTCGACTCCCACATGTGAGCTACGACACCGAGTACATACCGCACCATTCTTTATGCTAAGCTAAGCCAGCTGTCATACTGCACCATTCTTTATGCTAAGCTAAGCCAGCTGTCATACTGCACCATTCTTTATGCTAAGCTAAGCTAGCTGTCATACTGCACCATTCGTTATGCTATGCTAAGCTAGCTGTCATACTGCACCATTCTTTATGCTAAGCTAAGCCAGCTGTCATACCGCACCATTCTTTATGCTAAGCTAAGCCAGCTGTCATACTGCACCATTCTTTATGCTAAGCTAAGCCAGCTGTCATACTGCACCATTCTTTATGCTAAGCTAAGCCAGCTGTCATACTGCACCATTCGTTATGCTATGCTAAGCTAGCTGTCATACTGCACCATTCTTTATACTAAGCTAAGCTAGCTGTCATACTGCACCATTCTTTATACTAAGCTAAGCTAGCTGTCATACTGCACCATTCGTTATGCTATGCTAAGCTAGCTGTCATACTGCACCATTCTTTATACTAAGCTAAGCTAGCTGTCATATTGCACCATTCGTTATGCTATGCTAAGCTAGCTGTCATACTGCACCATTCTTTATGCTATGCTTAGCTAGCTGTCATACTGCACCATTATTTATGCTATGCTAAGCTAGCTGTCATACTGCACCATTCTTTATGCTATGCTAAGCTAGCTGTCATACTGCACCATTCTTTATGCTATGCTAAGCTAGCTGTCATACTGCACCGTTCTTTATGCTATGCTAAGCTAGCTGTCATACTGCACCGTTCTTTATGCTATGCTAAGCTAGCTGTCATACTGCACCGTTCTTTATGCTATGCTAAGCTAGCTGTCATACTGCACCATTCGTTATGTTATGCTAAGCTAGCTGTCATACTGCACTATTCTCTATGTTATGCTAAGCTAGCTGTCATACTGCACCATTCGTTATGTTATGCTAAGCTAGCTGTCATACTGCACTATTCTCTATGTTATGCTAAGCTAGCTGTCATACTGCACCATTCTTTATGCTATGCCAGGTGGGTGCTACACATGCCCCCCCCACCCTGAAGCGCTTTGAGTGTCTATCATAAAGCTACATAAATGTAATGTATTATTATTATTAGTTGTCAAATATTAAAAAATAAATAAAACAAAACTCTAGTACACAACTAAATAACAGTTGTGTTGTTGACCTGGTTTGACACTAACAGGCAGTGTTGTAGTCAAGATCACCTAAACTGAGACCAAGTCAACACCAAAACCAGAGTCTATCGAGGCCGAGACTTTGAGGGGTTCAGAACGACACTTTGAGGGGTTGAGACCTAGTCAAGACCGAGACTTTGAGGGGTTTAGAACGACACTTTGAGGGGTTGAGACCTAGTCAAGACCGAGACTTTGAGGGGTTTAGAACGACACTTTGAGGGGTTGAGACTGAGACTTTGAGGGGTTGACACCGAGACTTTGAGGGGTTGAGACCGAGACATTGATGGGTTGAAACCGAGACTTTGAGGGGTTCAGACCGAGACTTTGAGAGGTTCAGACCGAGTCAAGACCAAGACTTTGAGGGGTTCAGACCAAGACTTTGAGGGTTTGAGACTGAGACTTTGAGGGGTTGACACCGAGACTTTGAGGGGTTGAGACCGAGACAATGATGGGTTGAAACTGAGACTTTGAGGGGTTCAGACCAAGACTTTGAGGGGTTGAGACCAAGACTTTTAGGAGTTTAGACCGAGTCAAGACCGAGACTTTGAGGAGTTGAGACCGAGACTTTGAGGGGTTTAGACCAAGTCAAGACCAAGACTTTGAGGGGTTCAGACCGAGACTTTGAGGGGTTGACACCGAGACTTTGAGGGTTTGAGACTGAGACTTTGAGGGGTTTAGACCGAGTCAAGACCGAGACTTTGAGGGGTTCAGAACGACACTTTGAGGGGTTGAGACCGAGACTTTGAAGGGTTGAGACCGAGACTTTGAAGGGTTGAGACCAATACTTTGAGGGGTTGAGACCGAGTCAAGACCTAGACTTTGAGGGGTTGAGACCGAGACAAGACCAAGACCAAGACCAGACAGGTAGAGCTTCTTCTCCTGTCTCCTGCATTTACTTTGTTGGGAGTGCGTGTTAAAGGGTCTGGGAGAAGTGATTAACAGTAACAAATTTCAAATTAGAAATTAATCAAGTTATTGGTTGCATTTGAAGCAGGACGTTTTACATCCAATCACAGTAATGCAGGGGCAATTTAGTGGTATCCCTGCAGTCCTCTTTATCCGAGACAAGACTGAGACTTTCAGACGGTGTTCTAGTACTACAACAGTGCCAACAGGTGTGTTGTTGACATGTTGACCTGGTCTGACACTAACAGCTGTGTTTCCTGTGTGTCAGAGTGAAGAAGGAGCTGCTGCCGTTGGCTCGGTCTTTATGTCAGGATGAGGACTTGGAGGTCCGAGCCTGCATGTGCCGTCAGCTGGAGAGCATCGCCAGAGCCAGCGGGTAAACTTCACCAAACACAAAGCAAACACCCCGACAGAGACACACTAACCGTGACAGTTTGTGTATCTCTGTCCCTTTAGGGTGGATGACACCCGGACGGAGCTGCTTCCTGAACTGGTGGAGCTGGCCGGAGACGAGGAGAGCAGCGTCCGGCTCGCCGCCTTCGACACCGTCATCAACCTGCTAGAGATGATGGACAGCGGTAAGTCACCCGTCAAGCCTGTCGCCCATCAAGCCTGTCGCCCGGCAACACTGTTTCCTAAACACTGTTTCTTGAACGCTGTTTCTTGAACGCTGTTTCCTTAACGCTGTTTCCTTAACGCTGTTTCTTGAATGCTGTTTACTAAATGCCAGTTCAGAGCAAAGATTCGTGTTAAGACGAGTTTAAAGTTTAGGGTGTTTTCACACCGACAGCCTTTAGTTCGGTTGAATCGAACTAGAGTTCGTTTGCCCCGCTGGTGCGGTTCATTTGGGCAGGTGAGAACGCGACAATCGAACTCTGGTGCACACTAAAAGCAGACCAAACAAGCGTACCGAGACCTGCTTGAAGAGGTGGTCTCGGTACGCTTTCAATCGAACTCTGGAGCGGTTCGTTTGTGGTGAGAACGTGATCCGTACTCGAACCGCACCAACTATATGTACTCCGCAAGTCTGAGCTAATGTTTCCTGTAGTCAGGTGTGTTTAGCAATCTGCGATGCAGCAGAGCAGCAAGCTGTAGCAGCTTGCAGTGTTTCTATCACAGAAATAGACTGCAGTCAAGTTTGCCGTCCGTCACTTGTATCTCCGTGGTCAAACCAGCTGCTGCTAAAGTTGGAGACAGACGCCGGCAGAGCAGAGCGAAGTCTCGGTGACCAGAGCAGATGTAGTAACGTCTCTTGCGAAACAATGTCTGGTAATTTTAATGAAATGAGCTGGTTTGACCACTAGACCAGAATACAGGACCTTCTTCCTGTATTTACTTTCTTACTTAGAGCTGGACGTTCTTGCCTGTATTGTAATGATGCATTTTGGTACGCTTGGATTTGGTACGCTTGGATTTTTCCAGGTGTGAAACCAAACCAAACCAAACCGACCGAGGGCAAATCGCTCCAAGTTTACTAACTCACCAACTGATTCGGACCAAAGCAAACGAACTACAGGTGTGAAAACGCCCTTAGTCTCCTTGCAAGACTCCAGTCTGAAGCGTTCTGAAAGCTGTTTCCACCAATAAGACGAGACAGTGTATAATCTGCATAGAAACCACTCTCTGGACTTCCTAACCCCTAAGGGGTTTTCATCTCGTTGTGAATCTTTGGTCTGAGTTGGGCTTTCGACAGTGAAGTTAAATGAACAGAAACAGAAACAGATCATGGACTTCCAGCTTTCTCCTCGCTCTCAGATGACAGACTCCACATCGTGGTTCCCATGGTGATGGCGGCGTGCGAGGTGTCGTCGCAGGCAGACGAAGCCGTCGTGGCGTCTCTGTCGTTCCAGTTTGGGAAGCTGTGCAGCGGACTGGCAGGTGAAACTCAGCGCTAATGTCACACAAAAGAAACAGTAGAGACGAGATTAGAATCTGTGGAGGCAAATTCTGAAATACTGAAACTAAATCAGAGTTGCACGGTTAGTGTCTCCACACAGTGAGAAGGTGGCACGGTTAGTGTAACCACACAGCAAGAAGGTGGCACGGTTAGTTTCTCCACACAGCGAGAAAGTGGCACGATTAGTGTCTCCACACAGTGAGAAGGTGGCACAGTTAGTGTTACTACACAGTGAGAAGGTGGCACGGTTAGTGCAGTGAGAAGGTG